>NC_053495.1:196936156-197123532 GCF_905171775.1 Rana temporaria
TGTCAGTCAGTCTGTCTGTCTTTGTGTGTCTGTATGTTTGTGTGTCAGTCTGTCTGTCTTTGTGTGTGTGTGTCTGTCTGTGTGTCAGTCAGTCTGTCTGTCTTTGTGTGTCTGTATGTTTGTGTGTGTGTGTGTGTGTTTTTTTTTTCATTTCTGGTGCAAGTATTGAGCATCTTGTAAATGATTTCCTATTCCCTTGATAATTTTTTTTGTGTTTTAGTTATTAGTGTGCACATTAACAATCCAGAATAAAATAACATTTTGTTGTTTCCCATGTAAATCACAATCAGGCGGTTTGTAGATGACCCCCTCCCCCCACCTTTAACGCTGTGCAAAATTCACACACAAGAGTTACGAAAAACGTGAAATCAAACAGAAATGTAGAAACAGGATGAGACAGCAGAGAGGAATGTCACACCATAACAACATCACTCACGAGCCATTCGGATGAATCATTTGTCTTGAAGAAGCGAACCCCGGAGCCAATTCCCACAGTGCACACAGCTTTATATTCTGCTGAAACAGGTAAAGGATCTCTTACATGCCGAGAGGCTGAATTTACTAAATAAAATAAAAAATAAACAAAAACATTTCCCCTTTCTCCTTGGCATATTTGATTTTCCACAAAGAAAATATTTCATATACGACAAAGGTTTCCCAGAGCACTATGGGTTTACTAAAGATAAGCAGAAGCAGCCTGCCTTGAGTCACGATGGGGGAGATTTACTAAAAATGGAGAGTGCAAAATCTGGAGTAGCTGTGCATAGCAACCAATCAGCTTCCAGGTTTTATTATCAAAGCTTACCGTATTTATCTTCATATAGCGCGCCCCGGCGTATAGCGCGCACCCCCAACCTGGAAGGGGAATTTCAGGAAAAAAGAAAATACTTACAGTTTGAATGCCCCTCGTCGGTGTCTTGCCCGTCATCCATCGGCGGCCCTGTCCGGTCCGGCGTCCATCTGCGGCCTTGGTGGTGTCCTCCCTGCTTCTCCCACGCTGTTTCTGAGTCGATCCCCGCTTCTCGCGCTGTTTGAACGCCGCCGCCGACATATACCGAGCGCAGTAGACTCGGCCACGCTCGGCTCCTCTCGTATAAAGGCTAGGAGGCGGCACAGGGCGTGACCGCGAGGTGAGCCGAGCCAGGCCGAGTGTACTGCGCTCAGTATATGTCGGCGGCGGCGTTCAAACACAGCGCGGGAAGCGGGGATCGGCGTATATCGCGCACCCACGATTTTCCCCTGATTTTAAGGGGAAAAAAGTGCGCGGTTTACGCCGATAAATACAGTAATT
The DNA here is from genome assembly GCF_905171775.1 of Rana temporaria. Classification (NCBI taxonomy): domain Eukaryota; kingdom Metazoa; phylum Chordata; class Amphibia; order Anura; family Ranidae; genus Rana; species Rana temporaria. Next base: position 196,937,448 of record NC_053495.1, read on the forward strand.
GAACAAGCTGAAGTTAGAAGCTGATTGTTTATCATGCACAGCTGCACCAGATTTTGAGTGCTCCAGTTTTAGTAAATCTCCCTCGATATCTCGAATTGAAGCCTCTTACAGGGCTGTCCAACATGGGAAGAGTTACTGCTCCGCCCCATTCATTTAAAAGAGAAGTATGGGTAATAACTTTTGGCTATACTTCTCTTGTGAGTCACAGAAGTGCACTTACTTCTGCTCTACTGTGACCAAGAATCAGCTGACAGCGGGCTAAATTCCACTGCCAGCTGATGTCACAGAGCCGCTCCAAGAAAGATCCAGACAATGTCAGGATCTACAAAGATGCCTGATTGACGACTGGTTCAGCCTCTCAGTGCGCCGCTAAGAGCGTGAGTCAACTGCTCCCGCCCCCTCCACAGCCTAGAACTCCAATAAACACTGGAGGCAGTGGCGGCCCGTCCATTAGGGGCACCGCCCCCTCTATCCACGGCAGCCACCTTCATGCTCTATCCACGGCCACTATTTCGACAGGACACCATCACCCCCTATTCATGCGTCTGGTCCCTTTCAGGACGCCGGGCGCGTGAATTACAGTGGCGGGAGTGTTTTTTTTTAAACACCTGATTAGAGCCAGGGTGGGCTCATGGCACAGAGCATTGCTTACTACAGTGATGTCCAGCGTCCACTAAGGAACACCACAGGTAGTGTACACACAGACATACATTGGTCCAAGCTGGACCAATGTAACTATATAAAAACTGCCCAAAAGACTAAGGGCCAGATTCAGAGAGAACTTACGCTGACGTATCTGTTGATACGCTGCATAAGTTCTAGGATGCGCCGTCGTATCTCTGCGCCTTATTCACAGTACAAGATACGCCTGAATTTTGGATTCCTACGACCGACGCAAGTCTCCTACGCCGTCGTATCTTGGGTGCATATTTACGCTGGCCGCTAGGGGCGCTTCCGTTGATTTACACGTCGAATATGTAAATGAGCAAGATACGCCGATTCACGTACGTGCTTACGCCGTCGCCGGAATCTACGCCCTTTACGTAAGCCGTACGTCCGGCGTAAGTTTACCCCTCATAAAGCAGGGGTAATTCATGTTAAGGTATGGACGTCGGAACACCTGTCGTATTTTACGTCGTTTACGTAAGTCGTACGTGAATGGGGCTGGGCGTAAGTTACGTTCACGTCGTACGCATTGAGCCGTCGTATCTTAGGGAGTATATGCGACGTGATTCTGCGCATGCGCCGTTCGTACGGCCATGCATTTACATGGAGTCACGATTCATTTTAATACAACACGCCCACTGCCTGCCTACTTTGAATTAGGCGGGCTTACGCCGGCCTATTTACGTTACGCTGGCGTAAATATGGGAGCAAGTGCTTTGTGAATACTCAGCTTGCCTCTCAATGTTACGTCGGCGTAGCGCATATGAGATGCGCTACGCCGGCACAAAGATACGACAATGTACCTGAATCTGGCCCTAAAAGTGTAGCACATATATAGATAGATAGATAGATAGATAGATAGATAGATAGATAGAAATTAAATAACCCAGAAATGTAACCTGTTCATGATTTAAAAATTTAAAACCATTAAAAGGGGTTGGAAACCTACGTGTTTTTTCACCTTAAAGGAACACTAAAGGTTCGTTTTTTATTAGATCAATTGATTGCTGTTAGCTAGAGCATTTAAATATCACTTACCTCGTTTTTCCTTTTGACCTCCAAAATACAGTAATCCAGGTTTGAAAATGCCATTTCCTGTATCTCCTCTTCTTGCTTTCCACCAGCATCTGAGCTGTTTTGCATGGTGGAAAGCAGAATGTGCTCACCCCCACCCTATGACTACAGCCCTGCGTGAAGATGCTCTCTTATCCCTCACAGGTATGGAGGCTAAGCCTAATGGGAACTGTAGTTCCCATTAGGCCATGATGTAGCAAGAATGAATGCGCACCGCAAACCAGGAAGTCAGTGAGAATAAGGATTCAGGAGTGACGGAGGTGAATAAAACAGCTCGATTTCAACAGGTATCAAACTAGTTATAATGCAAAACATTACTTTTTACTTTATCAGCTACTGTCAGACTTTAATTCAAGAAGAAAATATATTTGTCTTTACTCCTTTAAGGTGAAAAAACACCTTGGAGTGTCCAGCCCCCCGTTTTACTTACCTGAGCGCGATCCCGCATCGATCTCTCCACGGGTTCTCGGCTCTTCATTGGATAGATTGATAGCAGTGCAGCCATTGGCTCCCAATGCTGTCAATCAAATCCAATGGTGCAGGCGCCGGGGGGTGGGGCCGAGTCATGCACTCGGCGTCTATGGATGCCGAGTGTATGACACAGGAGCGTGCCCGCAAGGTAACCCCCTCGGGAGAGAGCTTCCCAGGGGGGGTTCATCTAATGCGGGGGAGGAGCCGCCTTGGGACCCCAGAACAGCAGGATCGGGGCCACTCTGTGCAAAACAAACTGCACAGTGGAGGTAAATTTGGCATGTTTGTTATTTAAAACAAAAAAAGGGAACCTTTAATATCACTTTAATCATTTTCCTTTGACTTCACAATTATGTGCCACTTTGTGTTGGTCTATCACATAAAATACATTTACATTTACAAGGCACTGTATGTCTTATAGAGCTGCATAAAAAGTCCCTATTAGGGGATATAATATCATCATGGGGTGCTTATCAAAATTGCACTTATCCCAGATCCAATGTGCAACCAACGCGTTTCGAGTTAATTTTATTGGTACATTTGACTCTACATATACTCTTTTTACTGCCTTCAAAGTATACATGAGATCCCCAAACGTCCGATAAACATTGTAGCGCTATGATCTACAAATTTATTACATTTGTATAAATCTACAAAATATTCATCATACATTTTAATATATTTTATTCTAAATTTACAAAAATATAGTTCTAAAGCTGCTGCAAAAATCTTTACCAAAATATATTTTTTTAAATATAAAATGTTATATATATATATATATATATATATATACACACACACACATATACACACACACACACATTATATATATATATATAGCTTTTTTCCAGCAGGAACGCAGTTCCGGCACCTCCAGCTCTGAATGTATGTAATGGCAAGAGGTGCTGGGGTGTACTGGACTGTCTATTGTTGCTGGAGGGGGTCTGTTTTTACAGGGAGATGGTCTATTGTTGCTGGGGAGGTCACTGGTAGGGGATCTATTGTTGCTGGGGGGAGGCTCTTATGCTACTGGGAGACAATTTGTTGCTGGTAGACATCAACTGTTGATGGAGGGGTATATTGTTGCTGGGGGGAGCTCCATTGTTGCTGGCTACAGGGGATCTATTTTACTTCCTATCATATACAAATTACTTAGCACCACAAATTGATACTTGGTTCTGTATCCATTACTGAAAGGTGGGTAGGGGGGTGGAACCAAGGAATGGTGCTCAGAGGCGGGTAGGGGGTGGAACCAAGGAATGGTGCTCAGAGGCGGGTAGGGGGTGGAACCAAGGAATGGTGCTAGGAGGTGGGTAGGGAGTGGAACCAAGGAATGGTGCTCGGAGGTGGGTAGGGGGTTGAGCCAAGGAATGGTGCTCAGAGGTGGGTAGGGAGTGGAACCAAAGAATGGTGCTTGGAGGTGGGTAGTGGGTGGACACAACAGGGGACTCAGAAGTAGAAAGTTCCTGCACCTATTCTCTGAGAAAAAAAGCCCTGTAATTATTTTTATATATATATATATATATATATATATATATATATATATATATATATATACACACATATACATATACACACACACACACATGTATATTATATTATGTATATTATATTATGTATATTATATATAATATACATAATTATATTATATATATATATATAAACACATATATAATATACATAATTACATATATATAATATATATATAATATATATTTACATAATATATATTTACGTAATATATAATTACACACACATATATATATATATATATATATATATATATATATATATATATATATAATTACAGGGATTTTTTGAGTAAGGTCCTGCATAGAGCAAAGAAAACATGCAAAGCACAGCAGCCTTTAAAGCTGAACTCCGGGCAGACAGATAAATACACAGGTTTTAACTATCAAAGGATTTGTATTTCGGTCCATCCAGTCCTGAGATATACACCGCTGTGCCTCACAGTAGAGCCCTGTCAACCTGAGCAGAAGACCACATTTTTGTTCCTGCTGTTAGTAGCCTCTTCCCGCTGCTGTAACACGTATATGCAGCAGGATGAATGTAAACAGTGTATAAGCCCGGTGATAGTGGAGAATGGCCTCGGCCATGGCTCCTCCCAAGCCATAACTGACGCGTTTCGTCCTGCCTCTGGGCTTAGTCATAGAGGTGGAACCACCCACTTTAGGATGAGCACTTGACGCCAGCACCCATACTAGTTGAATCACTGGAACAGGGACCTTGATGCCCCAGAGCAGCGCTCCAACCTATTACATATAGGTAGAAGGGTGGGTGGGGGACATGGGGCGCACATATGCATTCATGGGTTTCAAGGTTGTGTGCGGACAGCAAGCTGCCAGTTCACTAACTGAGCTGTCAATGACATTTTGGGATTGGCAGCCAACAGGATCATGTGACTGCGGTTTGAATCACAGCAGGGTTTGACAAACTTGCTTGGAATCTAGGAGCCAGCTGAAAAAGTTAGGAGCCAAAAACCGCACCCCGTCCCGCCAAGCTTGCGCACAGAAGCGAACACATACGTGAGTAGCGCCCGCATATGTAAACGGTATTTAAACCACACATGTGAGTTATCGCCGTGATTGGTAGAGCGAGAGCAATAATTCTAGCTCTAGACCTCCTCTGTAACTCAAAACATGCAACCTGTCGAATTTTTTAAACGTCGCCTATGGAGATTTTAAAGGGTAAAAGTTTATCGCCATTCCACGAGCGGACGTAAATTTTGAAGCGTGACATGTTGGGTATCAATTTACTCGGCGTAACATTATCTTTTAAAATATATATATAAAAAAAAATTGGGCTAACTTTACTGTTTAAAATGCTTGTAAAATCCTATAATCCACTCTATTACAGTAGGATAAAATATACAATGTGTGTGTTTTTCCGTAATATAATTGAAGGGAAGAGAGCTCCGGCGGTTCACGGAAGTGCCAAGCGGCGCTATAACGAAGGTATTTGGCACAATTATATTACAGAAACACACACATTGTACATTACAGGGGAACCTCACATTATAATCTGTTCCAGGAGAACGATCTTCATCCAAAAGCGAGTTTCCCCATTGAAGTCAATGGAAACAAAAACAATTCAATGGTATGCAATACCGCATGCGGCCAGAGGCGGGGGGCGCCAGAGAGCCTCGGAAATGGCCGAAAAGGCCCGACGACACGTCAGCTGACCTCAGCAAACCTCAGAAAGACTGTGGCCCAGATTCTCAAAGGAGACACGACGGCGTATCTCCAGATACGCCGTCATATCTCCGAGTCTGAGCCGTCGTATCTATGCGCCTGATTCTTAGAATCAGTTACGCATAGATTTGTATTAGATCCGACCGGCGTAAGTCTCTTACGCCGTCGTATCCAAGTTGCATATTTACGCTGGCCGCTAGGTGGCGCTTCCGTCAATTTACGCGTTGAATATTGTAATGAGCTAGATACGCCGATTCTCAAACGTACGTGTGGCCGGAGCATTTTTTTACGTCATTTGCGTAAGGCTTTTTTCAGCATATAGTTACCCCTGCTCTATGAGGCGTAGATGAGGCGTACCAATGTTAGGTATGGACGTCGGAACAGCGTCAAATTTTTCACGTTTTACGTCGTTTGTGTAGGTCGTCCGTGAATGGGGCTGGATGTAAGTTACGTTCACATCGACTAGGCATTGAGCGGGCGCAATTTAATTTGGGCGCCGTTCGGTAAAAACGTCAATCACGTCGGGTCATGATACATTAACATAAAACACGCCCACACTAGCCTAGTTTGAATTACGCGGGCTTACACCGTATCAGATACACTACGCCGCCGTAACTTAGAGCGGAAAATGTTTCAGAATACGGGACCTGCCGCTCAAAGTTACGGCGGCGTAGTGTATCTGAGATACGCTAAAGATAGGCGTTTTTTAATGAATCTGGGCCTTAGTTACCGAGATTTTCCGAGGTCAGCTGTGCTGTCCTCGGGTCTTTCCGTGCACTCCCGAACGGCGCCGTTCGGCTCTAGCGCCCCCCCATCTCAGGCCAAAAGCGGTACTGCACACCGCTTTAGCCTGAATCATGCTCGTTTTGCGAGACAACACCGAGTTACGATTTAAAAAAAAAAATACAGTGCTCGTATTGCGAAACGCTCGTTAACCGCGTTACTTGCAATCCGAGGTTCCACTGTATATACTACTGTAATAGAGCGGATTATAGAATTTTACAAGCATTTTAACTCAGTTCACACTGGGGGGGATTCCTGACAGGCAGGGAGGGAGAGGGGGAGAGAAGACAGCACATTACATGGTAAGACCCACCCCGAAAATAAGCCCTACTGTGTCTTTCGTTGCCAAAATGAATATAAGACCCGGGCTTATTTTCGGGGAAACGCGGTAATACATGGTCTCATTCAAGCACTTATAAAAATACTTTTAATGACTACAGATCTGCGATAACATGTGCCTTTTAAAAAGACCTGGGCCCGGATTCAAAGAGCAATTGCGCCTGCGTAACCATAGTTACGCAGCGCAATTGCTTACTTGCGCCGGCGTAACGAATGCTCCTGATTCAGGAACCTTGTTACGCCGACTGCAGCCTAAGATATGCGTGGCATAAGGCTCTTATGCCCGCATATCTTAGGCTGCATTCTTGCGATGGCCGCTAGGTGGCGTTCCCGTTGTGCTCAGCGTATAGTATGCAAATTGCATACCAACACCGATTCACAACGTTACGCGAGCCCTGCGTACGCAATTTACGTTGTTTGCGTACGGCGGTTTTCGCGTAAGGCTGCCCCTGCTATTATACCCGTCGTTCCCGCGTCACGAAATTTGAACTCTACGTAGTTTGTGTAAGTGAATCGTGAATGGCGCTGGACGCCATTCACTTTCACTTTGAAGCAAATGACGTCCTTGCGACGTCATTTGCCGCAATGCACGTCGGGAAAGTTTCCCGACGGAGCATGCGCTCTACGATCGGCACGGGAACGCGCCTAATTTAAAGGATTCCCGCCCCCTACGGGATCATTTAAATTGCGCGCGCTTACGCCGGGCATTTTGCCGGAGCGCCCACGCAATTTACGGAGCTACTGAATCGCGGGTAGCGCAGAAAATTTGCGGGGGCGCAGGGCAAAAACGTTGCCCTGCGCCTCCGTAAAAAATGCGCAAAAGGTACCTGAATCTAGCCCCTGGAGTTCAGTTTTAACCAATCAATCAAGAGTTTGCTGAATCAGATTAGTGAACGATGCATTCTGATTGGTGGCTGTGGGTTACTGGGCCCAACACACTGACTGTTGTCCTAGGCCAGTGGCAGTGGATCACATATATTATTATACACTGGTAGGTATGTATCTGCAATCATATGTGATCGATCATATACACACACATGCCCATCATGCCTGTATATGTGCCGTATGATTTTATGGTAATTTTGCATTCTCATGTATGTTGCGCCCATGTGAATGCACACTGATGAACAAACAAGAAAAAAAAATAATAAAAAATAAAAAAACACGAGTTAAAAATCTGTATTTTAATCACATTTGATGATATGATAATAATGACAGAACAATGAGCGGTCTCTTTATATAATGGGGCTGTGCATCTCTCTATAATGTAGATCACATGGCCCAGCCAATACTCTGATTAAACTCTCAGCATCTTTGGACTTCCGTAATATATCTTTTTTTTTTATATATACCGTGTTCAAAAATAAAAAATACACTTTTAATAATACAACTTTTTTTCCATCACTAGAATAAAAGAAAAAATATTTAAAACGAAAGCTCACTAATAACAAACAAGTCATACAGAAATTGTCAAAGAGTACCTGTCACCCCCTACAGAGTGCCGGCAGCCATTAGGTAAGCGGATCCGAAACCCGCTAGGGTGGTAGGAGGTACATCATGCCTCGTGCCGCAGGGCAGTCACTTGTTTCCCGAGGGTGCCGAGTCGCTACGTTCTGATTAAGGTTTCTTTTTGCTTTCAAATTGGCTGCCTCCATTTAAAGTGTATCTAAAGCCAAAACTTTTATTCTGGTTTTGGATGGAGTAAGGAAGAGTTTTTTCATCTGTGTTCTATTGGGGAGATTTCACTTCCTGTCCCACAGACACAACAGGAAGTGAGAGTAAATCTTATCAGGAGTGTTGTCACATGATCTTTATCGGTTCGAATGCCTTCCCAAATGTTTGCATTTCCCATCACCTTCTGTCCTGGGGGGTAAAGAGAGTTCACGGAGCCGCAGTTTACCGCCCCCAGCCGGCCACCTAAAGGCTAAACAGCCACAGTAGGACAGTCGATTTCGGTCATTCCGTACAATAGGGCAGCACAGAAAGCCAAATTATTGGCTCACAGTTCATGTTCCGGTGCTGTAGTCTGAGGTCATGTCCCCGTGTTCTCGTCTCAGGTCATGTCCCCGTGTTCTCGTCTCAGGTCATGTCCCCGTGTTCTCGTCTCAGGTCATGTCCCCGTGTTCTCGTCTCAGGTCATGTCCCCGTGTTCTCGTCTCAGGTCATGTCCCCGTGTTCTCGTCTCAGGTCATGTCCTCGTTTTCTAGTCTCAAGTCATGTCCCCGTGTGCTAGTTCAAGGTCATGTCCCCGTGTTCTAGTTCAAGGTCATGTCCCCGTGTTCTAGTTCAAGGTCATGTCCCCGTGTTTTAGTTCAAGGTCATGTCCCCGTGTTCTAGTTCAAGGTCATGTCCCCGTGTTCTAGTTCAAGGTCATGTCCCCGTGTTCTAGTCTCAGGCCATGCCCCTTTGTTCTAGTCTCAGGCCATGCCCCTGTGTTCTAGTCTCGGGCCATGCCCCTGTGTTCTAGTCTCAGGCCATGCCCCTGTGTTCTAGTCTCAGGCCATGCCCCTGTGTTCTAGTCTCAGGCCATGCCCCTGTGTTCTAGTCTCAGGCCATGCCCCTGTGTTCTAGTCTCAGGCCATGCCCCTGTGTTCTAGTCTCGGGCCATGTCCCTGTGTTCTAGTCTCGGGCCATGTCCCTGTGTTCTAGTCTCGGGCCATGTCCCTGTGTTCTAGTCTCGGGCCATGTCCCTGTGTTCTAGTCTCGGGCCATGTCCCTGTGTTCTAGTCTCGGATCATGTCCCTGTGTTCTAGTCTCGGGTCATTTCCCTGTGTTCTAGTCTCGGGTCATGTCCCTGTGTTCTAGTCTCGGGTCATGCCCCTGTGTTCTAGTCTCGGGTCATGCCCCTGTGTTTTAGTCTCAGGCCATGTCCCTGTGTTCTAGTCTCAGGCCATGTCCCTGTGTTCTAGTCTCAGGTCATGTCCCTGTGTCCTAGCTTGAGGTCATGTTCCCATGTTCTAGTATCAGGTGACGTCCTCTTGTTCTAGTCTGAGGTCATGTCCCTGTGTTCTAGTCTCAGGCCACGCCCCTGTGTTCTAGTCTTAGGTCATGTCCCTGTGTCCTAGCTTGAGGTCATGTTCCCATGTTCTAGTATCAGGTGACGTCCTCTTGTTCTAGTCTCAGGTCATGTCCCTGTGTTCTAGTCTCAGGCCACGCCCCTGTGTTCTAGTCTTAGGTCATGTCCCTGTGTCCTAGCTTGAGGTCATGTTCCCATGTTCTAGTATCAGGTGACGTCCTCTTGTTCTAGTCTCAGGTCATGTCCCTGTGTTCTTGTCTCAGTCAATGCCCCTGTGTTCTAGTCTCTGGTCATGTACCTGTGTTCTAGTCTCAGGTCATTCATATTGAAAATACCCCCCCACTGAGCCTTATTCACACCCCCCTATTCCAGCTTAAGTTCAGCAGCTCAGATCTCAAACGCCTTTTTCTCTTGCCCTGAAGAAGGGCAACCCTTCCATCCCCCGAAACTATTTTGGAATTTTCTTGCCGATTAGAAATAAAATGTTATTCTGGACTTCCACCATAGGAGTGGTGCTTCTATCCTCCACCCTTCCCCCATATTCCCATAAGGACCACCCTAGGCCTAGTACAGCTTCCTACCAAACCTCCACATGATACTTACCATGAAACATAACATGCCAGGCGGTCCAACGCTTCTCACCCTTACCACTGTATGAAGCTATAAAACTGGGAAAAAATGTGGCTACTTTAAAATAGAACCCATCATTTTCTGGGCTCTGCCAACACTCCAGAGAATGAGGCCTTATGAGAATGATCTACATAAAAATAGAGGGCCAGATTCAGAAACAACTTACGGCGGCGTATCTCCAGATACGCCGCCGTAATTCCAAATCTGCGCCGTCATATTTTTACACCGATTCTCAAAGGCAGATACGTTGAAAAAATAGGCTTCCTCCGCCGACGTAAATTGCAAACGCCGGCGTAAAATTGTGTGCCATTTTACGCTGGCCGCTACCGTAGATTTTCTGCGTCGAATATGCAAATGACCTAGATACGCCGATTCAGAAACGTACGTGCGCCCAGCGCATTTATTTACGTCGTTTGCGTAAGGCTTTTTTCGGCGTAAAGTTACCCCTGCTCTATGAGGCGTAGCCAATGTTAGGTATGGACGTCAGAACAGCGTCAAATTTTTCACGTTTTACGTCGTTTGCGCAAGTCGTCCGTGAATGGGGCTGGGCGTAAGTTACGTTCACGTCGAAAGCATGGAGTATTTGCGGCGTAATTTTGAGCATGCGCACTGGGATACGTCCACGGACGGCGCATGCGCCGTTCGTAAGAAGCGTCATTTACGTGGGGTCAGGAGTAATTACCATAAAACACACCCACCTCTTCCACATTTGAATTAGGCGGGCTTACGCCGGCCAATTTACGCTACCATAACTTAGGACGCAAGTGCTTTGTGAATACTGCACTTGCCTCTCTAAGTTGCGGCGGCGTAGCGTAAATAAGATACGCTACGCCCGCACAAAGATCCGCTCAGGTCTCTGAATCTAGCCCTTAAGATTTACCTTTGCAAGGGGTGGGGGCAAGGGTTGGCTGCTTGTCTTTCCTAGGTAATGACCAATAAGGTGATATACTTACCTTATTCCTCGCTCGCGCCCATTTCCTCCTCTTTTGTGCCACCGGTCCATTCGAAGCCTCCATTTGCAGCGGACTGACATCATCTTATACAATGCAGGGCCAGCAGTCCAGCACTGTAATGGAGGATGCTGAGGGTCCGCCCACAGAGCCTCTGACTTTGAAGGAGACCACCTACTGCCAGGGGAGGGAGAGACAAGATATGTATATAACCTTATTTATCACCCCCTAGGCAGAATGAGCAAGGCTAAATCTTTTTTTTTTTTTTTGCCTGGAGTTCCAAAATGTAGGGTAGTACTAGTTTCCAATGTATTACTAAGTGGATAATTCCATCAGCCCAACAAATAGCAGCTTTCACTGTGTGAGGCGGAGACAGGTACTCTTTAAAGGCGTCAGCCCACCCAGAACTGATTTCCCAGATCATTGCGGCAGCCGGTTCACTCGCTCTCTGCCATGTAACACATCTCTCCAGTGACCAGATCCCTACAGAGTTCCCAGTTCTACCATCATTTCGGGGTCTCACTCTCCTTATTGTAATTCCCATTTATTTCCAGATATGTAGAATGCAGCAGCAGAAGTGAGACTCAGTGCCTGCCAGAATCAGGATATCTGGTAGGGACATCTTGCTACTGGAGTTGACATCGGGATATAAAAACAAAAGCTAGCCTAAAAATGAAAAAAAAAAATTATATATTTTTTGTACTCACCGTAAAGTCCTTTGCTCCGAAGGACACACGTGGAGAGCATCTCTGACCATTGGGTTATGGCGCCACCTTCAGGAGTAGGACACTAGGCACAAAAAACAAAAAACAAAGCCTAGAGGCCTAAAAAAATGAATAAGCTATTGCACTGACTGAAACCCAACCGTCATTTAACAGGGCACATTAGAGGGTAAGGAACACCCGATGAAGTGGATGCAGCTCCTAAGTCTTGAGATCCCAACGCACATATAAAAAACAAACACAAGAGGGCGCCTCCATCTAGGTGTACAGATGTATTTTAAAAAATGATATAAAAGACAATAAAAATGCACTCACAAGATAAAAGTAGATGAAGGCTCGTCATAGACCCATATAGACCTCCATAGGATCACTGAGAAGCTGCAGAGCTCTGTAGGCATGTCTGCAGCCTCAGGGATCCGAATGGAGGTCTATATGGACCTATGACAAGCCTTGACCCACTTTTATCTTGTGAGTGCATTTTTATTGTCTTTTATACTTTTTTGTAACCACTTTACGACCGCCCTGTAGCAGTTTTACTACTACAGGGTGGCCGCTGTGCTCAGGATCACATATATATATATATATATGATATATATATATATATATATATATATCTCTCTATCTATATATATCTATATATCGATAGATAGAGATATATATATATCTATCTATATATCTATCTATCTCTATATATATATATATATATATATATATATATATATATATATATATATATATATATATAGATAGATAGATAGATAGATAGATAGATAGATAGATAGATAGATATATATTTGATCCCGCACGTTCGGGTAGCGGACACGGATGCTTGCTGCCGGTGGCTTGCTCCCGCTGTAATTATGCGTCAATTAGCGGGTACCACAAACTCGATGTCCGCTGGCATCATCATTCATTACAGAGACAGGACGGCAGTCTGTCTATGTAAACAAGGCAGATTGCCATTCTGTCCATAGGGAAGGCATGGATCCTGTGTTCCTGCAAACCCCCACACAGCGCACAAACACTGGCCAGGAACACAGTTAACCCCTTGATCACCCCTGATGTTTAACCCATTCCCAGCCAGTGTTAGTACAGTGACAGTGCATATTTTTAGCACTGATCACTGTATTAGTGTTACTGGTTCCCAAAAAAAAGTGTCAGTGAGTGTCAGATTTGTCTGCCGCAATATGGCAGTCCCACTTTAAGTCGCTGATGGCCGCCATTAATAGTACAAAAAAATAAAAATAAATATCCCATAGTTTGTAGACGCTATAAATTTTGCGCAAACCAATCAATATATGCTTATTGGGATTTTCCTTACCAAAAATATGTAGCAGAATACATATTGGCCTAAATTGATGAAGACATTTGATTTTTTTTTTTTTATATGTTTTAAAGCAGAAATGATATATATATATATATATATATATATATATATATATATATATATTAATTGTCTGTATTTTTTTTGTTTATATAGCAAAGAAAAAAAAACTGCAGAGGTGATCAAATACCACCAAAAGAAAGCTCTATTTGTGGGAAAAAAAAGGACGTCAATTTTATTTGAGTCCTCTTTCCTGGCAAGGAGCTCTGATTTTCCGGCAGCATCTGTCAGGCTTTTTAGAGCGCATGCGCCACTGACGTCAGCAGCTGCATGCGGGGTAAATATCTCCGAAACTGAACAGGTTTATGAGATATTCATTCAAGCCTACAATAAGGCTTTCCTGCAGGTAAAATGAATTATTATTCTAGGCTTGCCTGCAGGTAAAAATGTGAAAGCGGGGTACACAACCACTTTAACAAATTGCTGCACCTATAGGGAGGCGCCCTCTTGTGTTTTTTTTTATATATATATGTGCCTAGAGGCCCACCCTGATGGTATTATTCAAACCCCCTAACAAGGCTGTGTTTCTGGTTTATTTTGTGCCTACTGACCTACTCCTGAAGGTGGCGCCATAACCCAATAATCAGAGATTAAGATCTCCACTGCGTCCTTTAAAAAAAAGAGAAATCTCTTTTTGGCGCAATGACTCTTTATAGGGGAGAGTCGCCCCAAAGCTGATTTTGCTGGACCGCAAGGCTCCGCCTCCAACTAAAAAATGACTTCTGAGCGGACTGACCCTTTAAGTGATAGGCACAGTGTCCTGATTATAGTAGTAGGTTTGCAGCTAAATCAGGGGACTTCATTGGTTTTTGAGACACAAATCTCTGCAACACTGAACGAAATCGAAAAACACTTTCCCAAAACATAAGTGCTCAAAGCTTCTAAAAAGAGAAATATATATATAACAAAATACCATATACAGCAATTTATAGAGGAGAACAGAGCACCACATTGATACGGCACACAAAGACCAATAAATAGGTGTTGGCATTAGGACTCCTCGGGGCGGAAGGCCTGGCTCGTGTCCTCGGGGTGTACCGGCGTGATCCGGGCGCTCAGCAGCGTGTAGATATATGGCCAGATTCTGTTGGTCTCTGTCCCTGAGAAGGTGTGCAGGATGCCTTTACTCCTATGGACAACAGAGATTGTGTTAGTAGAACGCCGGGCCAAATACTGGAAGAGATATCGGGATTCCAGATTAGACATGTGCAATTTGTTTCGTTCCAAATTAGTTTAAAGAATTTCGACAAATTTGTTAATTCGGAAATATCCGAACAAAAACCAACTTAACAAACTTTTTCAAATATTAGTAAATTAGAATATTCGGGAAAAAACGTAAATTCAAAGGAAATTGGTAAAAAATAAATAAATCGAAAATTGGTAAAAAAAAAAAAAATAATCGAAATTTGGGAAAAAAAAGAAAAATTGTAAATTCGTAAAAAATAGGAAATCATAACTAATAACTATTACTAATTATTATAACCTTTCAAATTTGTCTGTTAGTGAACGTAACAAATTTATCCGAAGTTATGAATTATGCGCCATAATTCAGTATTTTTCTTGATTGAGGTATTTCTGGAAAATACCAAATTTTGCCCATTAGATGGAGCTGATGAAATAGGAAATTCACATTTTAGACACATTACAGTGAATGTGAGATATGGCAAAAACGGTTACCTTATATACTACATAGCGATCCAGCACTGCTTCCTTCTCCGCTATCTGATCTGACAAAACACCATCACCTTATATACAGACTGGGGTAGATTCAGTAACAATTATGCATTTTTTACGTAGGCGCAGGGTACCGTTTTTGCCCTGCGCCCCCGCAAATTTACTGCGCTACCCGCGATTCACGGAGCAGTAGCTCTGTAAATTGCGTGTGCGCTCTTTAAAATTGCCCGGCGTAAGCGCGCGCAATTTAAATGATCCCGTAGGGGGCGGGAATCATTTAAATTAGGCGTGTTCCCGCGCCGATCGTAGAGCGCATGCTCCGTCGGGAAACTTTCCCGACGTGCATTGCGGCAAATGACGTCGCAAGGACGTCATTTGCTTCAAAGTGAACGTGAATGGCGTCCAGCGCCATTCACGAATCACTTACGCAAACTACGTAAAGTTCAAATTTCGCAACGCGGGAACGACGGGAATACGTAACATTGGCTGCCCCTGCTAATAGCAGGGGCAGCCTTACGCGAAAACCGCCGTACGCAAACGACATAAACTGCGTACGCAGGGCTCGCGTAACGTTGTGAATCGGCGTTAGTATGCAATTTGCATACTATAGGCTGACCACTACGGGAACGCCCCCTAGCGGCCATAGTAAGAATGCAGCCTAAGATATGAGGGCATAAGAGCCTTATGCCACGCATATCTTAGGCTGCAGTTGGCGTAACGAAGTTCCTGAATCAGGAGCATTCGTTACGCCGGCGCAAGTAAGCAATTGCGCTGCGTAACTACGGTTACGCAGGCGCAATTGCTCTCTGAATCCGGACCACTGTGTATTGCTTTTTTCTATCGCTTATTCTACAACAATGTTTGCCACTCGGCCAGGGCCATGTTTTCCAGATCTCTTTGGAGAATCACAGATACACTAATTAGTAGATTTCCTCCCACACTCCAAAGACATGCTGGAAGGTTAATTAGCTTCTGTCTATATTGGCCCTGGTATGTGAATGGGAGTTAGAGACCTTAGATTGTAAGCTCCTTGAGGGCAGGGACTGATGTGACTGTACATTGTATATGTAAAGCGCTGTGTAAATTGACAGCACTATATAATAAGTACTGTACCTTAAAGGGGTTGTAAAGGTAATTTTTTCCCCCTAAATATCTTCCTTTACCTTAGTGCAGTCCTCTTTCACTTACCTCATCCTTCCATTTTGCTTTTAAATGTCCTTATTTCTTCTGAGAAATCCTCACTTCCTGTTCTTCTGTCTGTAACTACACACAGTAAGGCAAGGCTTTCTCCCTGGTGTGGAGTGTCGTGCTCGCCCCCTCCCTTGGACTACGGGAGAGTCAGGACGCCCACTAACACACAGCTCCTTTCTCTATCTGCGACGTAGAGAGCGTCCTGACTCTCCTGTAGACCAAGGGAGGGGGCGAGCACTACACTCCGCCGCAAGCTCCGTGAGTGTGACCGTGGGTCCCGCAGAACTCGATGTCCGCCGGGAGTCCCGCGATCGTCTCACGGAGAGGAAGAACGGGGAAATGCTGATGTAAACAAGGTATTTCCCCGTTCAGCCTAGTGACAGGACACTGATCACAGCTCTCTGTGATCGGGAGCGGTGACCAGTGTCGTGTCACACGTAGCCCATCCCCCCTACAGTTAGAATCACTTAACCCCTTCAGCGCCCCCTACTGGTTAACCCGTTACTGCCAGTGTCATTTATACAGTAATAAGTGCATGTTTATAGCATTGATCGCTGTATAAATGGCAATGGCCCCAAAATGGCGTCAAAAGTGTTCGCCATAATGTCGCAGTCACGAAAAAAAAAAATAAAAAAAAATAAAATAAAATCGCTGATCGCCACCATTACTAGTAAAAAAATAAATTATAAAATAAAAATGCCATAAAACTATCCACTATTTTGTAGCCACTATAACTTTTGGGCGAACCAATCAATAAATGCTTATTTTTTTACCAAAAATATGTAGAAGAATACGTATCGGCCTAAACTGAGAAAAACTTTTTTTTTTTATATATTTTAGCAAAAAGTAAAAAAAATTGTTTTTTTTTTAAAATTGTCGCTCTATTTTTGTTTATAGCACAAAAAATAAAAACCGCAGAGGTGATCAAATACCACCAAAAGAAAGAAAGCTCTATTTGTGGTGTAAAAAAATACGTCAATTTTGTTTGGGAGCCACTGTGCCGAATCGCAAAAAGTGGCCCGGTCATTGGGCAGCTAAATGGTCCGGGGCTGAAGTGGTTAAATAATAATAATTTCCGGAAAGCACCAAGTGTCAATTTAATCTGGAAATCTAAAAGACATGCCCTGCTGACCACCACGGGGACCGGAGCTGAGAATCCCTGCTCTAGAATATGCAGAGCTGAATAATAATCCGCACAGCGGGAGGATGGAAGCCGTTTTCATGAATAAGGGAATTCACGGACTTCCTTCAGAATGCATTTGCTGTGGTTCTATAAGAGATCTCATCCTGAAATGACCCCGTTGTGGATTCGCTGTATCCCCCCCCCCCCTCCCCCATACATCTCTGAGATTCATACATCAGCCAATGAGGATGATTCGGGGACAGAGCTGTAGACAGAACTCCCATGTGATGTTATATAAGAAGCTGAATCACTGTCCCCTCCAGGAGCTCACACACTGCAGTTATTCCCCCGACTGCAGAATTCAGTGTCCTCGTCTCCTCGCTGTCCCCACCAAGCAATAAAATATGTTTACTTATAATGTGCTCAGCAAATCGCACACCTTATATCTCCCCATCTAGCACTTTTCATTTCAGGCTTTCTGATTGGTCACCATGACTTAGGACTCCTCTTGTGCTGCTCTCTTGTTCTGAAACTCTCTTATATGGACCATTAATTATTCAGAAGGCCAGGGCCATTTGAAGGAATTTGGGGGCCCCAAGCACCCCACCCCCCTCTGCATGCAAAGCCTACGTTAGCGCTACACTAATTTTTTAAACCCATGTTCTCACTCACCCCCCCCCCTCCCCCCTCCCTTGTCCCTATGTTTTTCTAATCTTACCTCCACATCTTCCCTGTAGGCTGCCGCTGTAGCGTGGCCGAGCTCCTCTTCCTCCTGTCAGTTCAGTGTTCTATCATTATGGGTCCCCAGCCCTCTATCAGATAGTGCCCGGGCCGGGTACCGCACGGTACAGGAGATTCAGTTTCCTGTGTTACCGGCCGGACTGAAAGGAAGTGAGCACTCAGTGTGCACTTCCTGTCAGTCCGGCCGTGAACAGGAAACAAAATCTCCTGTACCGCGCGCGGTACCCGGCCGGACAGGACTCCAGGAAGAAAAGGAAGAGGAGCTCGGCCACGCTACAGCCTGGGAAGGAGAAGTTGGGGGCCCCAGGCCAGCTCGGGGGCCCCAAGCAATTGTTTGTTTTGCCTGTCCTGTAGCGACGGGCCTGCAGAAGGCTGACAAGTCCCATTGCGAGGGATCATTTTCAGATTTCCCGGAGTTGGGCTTTACCAGTGCAGTCTCCAACCAGTCTGTTAGCTTGGAGAAGGGAGGAGCAGAGGAGTAAACCCACAGCCATGTTTTTTTTCAACAGGTACACAAGTCATATTGTTATTAAAGTAATATTAAAGTGTTACTAAACCCACTACAGTAAAATCAGTCTGTATATGCAGTAAAGCATGCTTGTTATACTGACTGTGGAACCCAAGGGGTTAATCCTCTGCATTGTGTGAAAAGGCTGTCTGATCCTGTCTTCTCTGATCCTCCCCTTCTTCCACTGTCCCCAGTCCATCTGCTGATAGCACAGAGCCCTAGGAGGCACTCTGCGCATGCTCAGTTTAATGTGTATTGCTAGAGAGTTTTTTTTTTTGGAGGGTGCATGTGATCAGCACAGGACCAATCGGCACTGTCCAGGGTTCCTGCAGCCTCATAGGACAGTCAGGGGAGAATGAAAACTCCTAGTTTCCCAGTTTTAACCAGACACTGATAGAAGTCACAAGACTGCTATATACTGCTGATGAGAAAAGGTATTTAGCAGTATAATGAGAGACCAGACTGGTTTTGATAGGTACCCAGCTCCCACTTCCTGGTCTGGTCGCCTTTCCCCCTAGGTGACTCCTCCCTCCCTGCAATCTTCTGGGACACGTCCCTTAAAAATGCTTGGCCACTGGCAATTCCCCCTCCCCTGAAAATGCGGGTGAGTGAGTGGGCGGGCGGGCGGCTCCACGCGTGACAGTGGCGGCTCCGCCGATCTGCGGGTAAGAGTGGGTGGCTCCGCAGATCAAAGCACGGGCGGCTCCATGGGGTGTCAGGCAGGCGGGGGAGCAGAGAGATTACATAATTTCTCACTGCCCGGTGCCCGCCATGCATCCCTGCAGTGCAGTTCCCACCCCCCTCACTGTGCAGGCAGACGCAGGAAGCAGAGAGATGACATTATCTCTCTGCTGCCTGAATGATAATCTGCTGCCTGACTCTGGGACACAGCAGGAAAGTGACACAGCAAGTGACAATCCATAACGTGTGGCAGGCGACGTGGCGAGTGACAATCCGCAACTTGTGGCAGGCGACGTGGCAAGTGACAATCCGCAATGTGTGGCAGGCGACATGGCAAGTGATAATCCCTGACGTGTGGCAAGTGACAATCCGCAATGTGTGGCAGGCGACGTGGCAAGTGACAATCCGCATCTGGCGACAGGCGACGTGGCAAGCGACAATCCGCAACGTGTGGCAGGTGACGTGGCAAGTGACAATCCGCAACGTGTGGCAGGTGACGTGGCAAGTGACAATCCGTGACGTGTGGCAAGTGACAATCTGCATCTGGTGACAGGCGGAGTGGCAAGTGACAATCCGCAACGTGTGGCAGGTGACATGGCAAGTGACAATCCGCAACGTGTGGCAGGTGACATGGCAAGTGACAATCCGCAACGTGTGGCAGGTGACGTGGCAAGTGACAATCCGCAATGTGTGGCAGGCAACGTGGCAAGTGACAATCCGCAATGTGTGGCAGGTGACAATCCGCAACGTGTGGCAGGCGACGTGGCGAGTGACAATGCGCATTTGGCGACAGGCGACGTGGCAAGCGACAATCCGCAACGTGTGGCAGGTGACGTGGCAATTGACAATCCGCAATGTGTTAAATGCAAAAACGTGTAGAGGGTGCTCAACCACTCAGTGATAATAAATGGTTAATTATAGAAAGATAAATTAAAATAAATTAATTTAAACTGTATCTGAGTATATATATAATTGAATAATACTACATTCCAATAGTGTCTCTGTGTCCAAAGGAATCTGTAGACATAGTCCCAATAAGTGTTCAAACAATGTATCACATGTGAATGAAAAGAAAAGAAAAAACAAATCTTCTTTCTTGAGTGTTCTTTGTGCAAAAAGGAAAGCCGTCACCAACAAATCCAATCTTCTTAATCACCCTCTAATTGGTGTTAAAGCAAACGAATGTGCTTACCAGAATAAATGGACTATTATCGTTAAACAATAGTCAGCTAGACATATGCAGGATTGTGCCTGCATGCACATCGGACAGGAGATCACCAGTAAGCCTCAATGCCAGGGATTCCAGATGGGATATATAATGAAAAAAGGCAATGGAGATGCCAATAGTGTGATAGAATATAGAATATAGTGGTCAGACCGGCCGATAAGGGGGGGGGACTCGTTATACTGAAAAGAGAATATTATTACCAAGAGATGCAGAGACAGCTTGATGATTCAAAAGTATACCAATTGCTGAGGGGTGATCCCACCCTAAAGTTAAAAAATCTACTCATCGAATGGGTGAATGAGGGCATTGATCGAGGGATTTTAAACACAAAAGAAGCTGATTATTTAATCCTTCATACACCTAGGATTCCGGTCCTATACACTTTGCCAAAAGTTCATAAAAATAGGGAAAATCCACCGGGGAGACCCATAATTAGTGGCATCGGATCACTTTTCTCTCGGATGGGGGAATATTTAGATGGTTTTTTTAAACCACTTGTATCACAAAGTCCATCATATCTCAAAGATAGCAAAGATTTAATTATAGAACTCCAACATCTACAAGCCACCAACCAAACTATTATGGTAACAATTGACATCGAGTCTTTATATACTAATATCCGCCAGAAAGATGCTCTTATAGCCCTACGGTGGGCTTTGAAGCGAGAATCCAAACTTAAGAAAATCCAGATCAATTTTTTGATCAAAGGATTAGAGATAGCGATGTCTAACAACTATTTTTGGGCCAATAACCAATATTACAATCAAATTGGCGGGGTGGCAATGGGGGCCCGCTATGCCCCTAGCGTGGCCAACATTGTTCTCAATAAATGGGAGCAGGAAACCATTTTTTTGGATCAACATTTTTCTTTGTGTTTCTATAGACGTTATATCGATGATGTCATTTTGTTTTGGGAGGGTCCAGAGGAAAGTCTGAAGCTTTTTCTTGAAAAAATGAATAGGAATAACTATGGTCTGACATTTACAGCAGAAACCAGTATGACTAGTGTCAATTATCTGGATTTAACCATAAGAAAACAAGGAGAAAGATTTCAGACTCTTACCTACTTCAAGGCCACAGATCGTAATGGCTTTGTACCTACCAATAGTTGCCATCATCCCCTGTGGATAGGGGCAGTGCCCAAAGGGCAATACATGCGACTAAAACGAAATTGTGACACAGATGAGGACTTTCGTGTACAAGCTAAGCATCTTACCAACAGATTCCTAGAGAAGGGCTATAAGACTGAGACTTTACAACAAGTACTCAACCAAGTTTCTGCTTTGGACAGGAAAACTTTGCTAACCTCTAAAACAAAAAAAGAGTTTAAAAGTGAAGCCGCCTTTATATCTGGCTTTCACCGGCAATACCGGCAAGTAGAGGCCATTTTTAAACGTCATTGGCCGATCCTAATGAAAGACAAAGACTTGAAATCATCCATCTCTGGTGTACCTAAATTCATCTACAGGAAAGCCCCTGGATTACGTAACAAAATAGCTCCTAACGTACCCGATCCACCTAAGAAACTCGTCACCTTTCTAGATGGATCTGGTTTCCATCATTGCACTCGATGCAAAGCATGCAGAACCACACGCAAGCCTGGAGACAAGAAAAAAATTACACAATTTAAATCTAATGTGACGGGTGAGGGTTTTACCATCAAACCCCTGATCACTTGTGGGTCTGATCATGTAACCTATGTACTGGAGTGCCCGTGCTCTCTTCAGTACGTCGGAAGGACCACCCGAAAACTCAAAATACGAATAAATGAACATCTAACGAACATTGCAAAAGAATTCCCTAATCATAGTGTTTCTAGACATTTCACGAAATATCATAACAGTGACCCTAGCCTTTGCACCTTTTATGGTATAGATAAAATCAACAAGCATTGGAGGGGTACACACATGACCAGGAGTGTCTCACAGAATGAAATGAAGTGGGTGCATAGACTTCGTACTATGCAGCCCAATGGTCTTAATATCGAGCTAGACCTAAATTGCTTTTTAGCTAATGATTAATACCATGATCAACCTAGGGATTGTGTTGTTTTGGGTATTAATATTATATTCTATTTTATTTAATAACCCCCTTCCCGTTTTTTTACTGCTAATCATGGTCTGACATTAACACATGTAATCAAACCCTTTGTCCGTATTGGACTGGGCCCTGACATTTAGTGTCCCTCTAATTAATAATCTATCAATTTAATTGTTGGTTGTGAGGTAGAGACTTTTTGTACCATTCCTTCTCCACCTTTATGGATTTATTAGATTAATTTTCTATTTTCCATATACACAATTTTTTTATATTGTATATTCTTAGTTGTATACATAATTATTTTTCTCTCAGAATTTCAAATGTGCACATGTGTACCAATTTTTCTATATTTTTCTACTATTGTGATACTTGGGTTGGATGGGTGGCTTGCACTACTGGAGGGGTGCAAAGCTATTCATTTACCCACATTCATGTTATTAATGCTGTGGATTTTCCATTGAATGTCTACAAGATATACTTAATATATTCTTATAATATTTTTATAATTTTTTTAACTTATATCTATTGTCTAGTTAATAATTATTTTCTAGCCATGTATATGTATTGGTTTGGCTTGCGAGATGGCCTTTTATTATACATTGCTCCATTTTGGAGCTTAAACGTGCACATCCGGAGGGATGCGAGTGTAGTATTTTTTAACATCCCCCGGTTCTCTGGTACTTGCTAGTTTTTTTGTGGTTAAATTTATTTGCTGTTTGCCTTTTGTGTTTTTTGAGTGACCTAGCAAACACTTAAACTTCCGCTGTTGTATAGCTACTATTTAAAAAGTATTATAGAACATGACTGCTACGTTCTGTGTATGGCTTAAACGACACCGCGGCTGCTTTCCATTTACCCTCTGAATTTGGACCAATCAGTAGCCTCTATGAGACTACATTTACCATCATGCACTAGTGATCGGGCACGCCCCCCTGAAGACGTTGTACCTGACGAAACGTACGTCGGAGGCGGACCCGATCACGATACGTGCCTCCCTGCCCTCACGAGCTGCCAGCTGGGACGCCGAGCCGCGCTGCGGAGACAGCACCGGATCAGACGACCCTATTCATTACCGCACCGCAAGGTAGTGGTGACACGCCAGCAGCCCCAGTGCCGGGTAGGCACTTTTAGAAGTAAGAGGCCATATGGGCCATTTTGTCTTTTTGATTTTTTTAATTTTATGTACAATAAATTTTAAAGTGGTATCACACTATTGGCATCTCCATTGCCTTTTTTCATTATATATCCCATCTGGAATCCCTGGCATTGAGGCTTACTGGTGATCTCCTGTCCGATGTGCATGCAGGCACAATCCTGCATATGTCTAGCTGACTATTGTTTAACGATAATAGTCCATTTATTCTGGTAAGCACATTCGTTTGCTTTAACACCAATTAGAGGGTGATTAGGAAGATTGGATTTGTTGGTGACGGCTTTCCTTTTTGCACAAAGAACACTCAAGAAAGAAGATTTGTTTTTTCTTTTCTTTTCATTCACATGTGATACATTGTTTGAACACTTATTGGGACTATGTCTACAGATTCCTTTGGACACAGAGACACTATTGGAATGTAGTATTATTCAATTATATATATACTCAGATACAGTTTAAATTAATTTATTTTAATTTATCTTTCTATAATTAACCATTTATTATCACTGAGTGGTTGAGCACCCTCTACACGTTTTTGCATTTATCACAATTAAGATTGTTTTTTGAGGAGCAGCTTTTATGTATTTTATTATTTAAGATTTATTTTTATTTTGAATTTTATTGTTTTGGCGCTGATTATCACTTTTATATAATCCGCAATGTGTGGCAGGTGACAATCCGCAACGTGTGGCAGGCGACGTGGCGAGTGACAATGCGCATTTGGCGACAGGCGACGTGGCAAGCGACAATCCGCAACGTGTGGCAGGTGACGTGGCAAGTGACAATCCGCAATGTGTGGCAGGTGACAATCCGCAACGTGTGGCAGGCGACGTGGCGAGTGACAATGCGCATTTGGCGACAGGCGACGTGGCAAGCGACAATCCGCAACGTGTGGCAGGTGACGTGGCAAGTGACAATCCGCAACGTGTGGCAGGCGACGTGGCAAGTGACGTGGCAAGTGACAATCCCTGACATGTGGCAAGTGACAATCCGCAACGTGTGGCAGGCGACGTGGCAAGTGACGTGGCAAGTGACAATCCCTGACATGTGGCAAGTGACAATCCGCAACGTGTGGCAGGCGACGTGGCGAGTGACAATCCGGTATCTGGCGACAGGCGACGTGGCAAGTGACAATCCGCAATGTGTGGCAGGCGACGTGGCAAGTGATAATCCCTGACGTGTGGCAAGTGACAATCCGCAATGTGTGGCAGGCGACGTGGCAAGTGACAATCCGCATCTGGCGACAGGCGACGTGGCAAGCGACAATCCGCAACGTGTGGCAGGTGACGTGGCAAGTGACAATCCGCAACGTGTGGCAGGTGACGTGGCAAGTGACAATCCGTGACGTGTGGCAAGTGACAATCTGCATCTGGTGACAGGCGGAGTGGCAAGTGACAATCCGCAACGTGTGGCAGGTGACATGGCAAGTGACAATCCGCAACGTGTGGCAGGTGACGTGGCAAGTGACAATCCGCAATGTGTGGCAGGCAACGTGGCAAGTGACAATCCGCAATGTGTGGCAGGTGACAATCCGCAACGTGTGGCAGGCGACGTGGCGAGTGACAATGCGCATTTGGCGACAGGCGACGTGGCAAGCGACAATCCGCAACGTGTGGCAGGTGACGTGGCAAGTGACAATCCGCAATGTGTGGCAGGTGACAATCCGCAACGTGTGGCAGGCAACGTGGCGAGTGACAATGCGCATTTGGCGACAGGCGAAGTGGCAAGCGACAATCCGCAACGTGTGGCAGGTGACGTGGCAAGTGACAATCCGCAATGTGTGGCAGGTGACAATCCGCAACGTGTGGCAGGCAACGTGGCAAGTGACAATCCGCAATGTGTGGCAGGTGACAATCCGCAACGTGTGGCAGGCGACGTAGCGAGTGACAATGCGCATTTGGCGACAGGCGACGTGGCAAGCGACAATCCGCAACGTGTGGCAGGTGACGTGGCAAGTGACAATCCGCAATGTTTGGCAGGTGACAATCCGCAACGTGTGGCAGGTGACAATCCGCAACGTGTGGCAGGCGACGTGGCGAGTGACAATGCGCATTTGGCGACAGGCGACGTGGCAAGCGACAATCCGCAACGTGTGGCAGGTGACGTGGCAAGTGACAATCCGCAATGTGTGGCAAGTGACAATCCGCAATGTGTGGCAGGCAACGTGGCAAGTGACAATCCGCAATGTGTGGCAGGTGACAATCCGCAACGTGTGGCAGGCGACGTGGCGAGTGACAATGCGCATTTGGCGACAGGTGACGTGGCAAGCGACAATCCGCAACGTGTGGCAGGTGACGTGGCGAGTGACAATGCGCATTTGGCGACAGGTGACGTGGCAAGCGACAATCCGCAACGTGTGGCAGGTGACGTGGCAAGTGACAATCCGCAACGTGTGGCAGGCGACGTGGCAAGTGACGTGGCAAGTGACAATCCCTGACATGTGGCAAGTGACAATCCGCAACGTGTGGCAGGCGACGTGGCAAGTGACGTGGCAAGTGACAATCCCTGACATGTGGCAAGTGACAATCCGCAACGTGTGGCAGGCGACGTGGCGAGTGACAATCCGGTATCTGGCGTCAGGCGACGTGGCAAGTGACAATCCGCAATGTGTGGCAGGCGACGTGGCAAGTGACAAGCTGCATCTAGTGGCATGCTCTGGGCTCCCACTGATTCTTCATTATGGTGCAATGAATCATATAATTTTATATTACAATGTAATAATATAAATAATGCGCTTCAATCATCCTGACACCATAACAACCATGGTTGCTATGATGATTCAAGCGCCAACATCAGCCATTTCCCCGATAAATTGCCACCAAAAAAACATATTTTCTGGCAGTGCCCCTCCCGAGACTGGACTCTGGATCCGCCCCTGCCTTGTATTTATGTCTCCCTACACTGTGTGCATCAATAGAAACACACAGCCCCATAGTCTAGGATGGCTAGGCACTCCCCCGCTCCTCCTTTCTTTATGCTAGCAGACTGGCTGGACACTGCACTGTCCACTTTTAAAGGCCAACTCGAGGAAATCTGAAAATCGTCCCTTGCAGGATGGGGGGTCCAGGGAATAGAGGAGAAGGGCTTCACTTACCGGATCCTTCGCTCACCGGTGGATGGCACTTCCCTATACTCCACTGGTGGACTTTCGTCCTTGGCTTCCTCACATCCAGTGCGGGACTATGGAGTCTGCTCCCGATAACCCAAAGTCCTTAGACCACTGGAGCAGGGGGGAGAGGAAGCTGTGGGGACCGGTCTAGCAGCACAGAGTAGTGGTGGATCTGGTAAGCAAATCTTTTCTGTGCCCTCTAGCAGAGCTTTTTTTCTCAGAAAATAGGTGCAGGAACTCAACCACGACCCCGTTCATATTTCACAAACAGTAGAAGGGTCTTAAAGGGGCATTAAATACCAGGATTGCATTACATACAGAGTGCAGAGTTCAGGGGGGGTTACATACAGAGTGCAGAGCGGTCACTTGTAAACACAGAAACCAGACTTCTGTGATTACAAGTGATTGTGGTGAGCAGGCACCAAAGGGTCTGAGCCAGAGGTGGTGGAA
Organism: Rana temporaria; assembly: GCF_905171775.1. Taxonomy (NCBI): domain Eukaryota; kingdom Metazoa; phylum Chordata; class Amphibia; order Anura; family Ranidae; genus Rana; species Rana temporaria. The sequence goes on from NC_053495.1 coordinate 196,964,593, forward strand.
CCGAGTTCCCCCTGAAAAAAAGCCCTGCCCTCTAGACCTAAAAGAACAATTGACCCCCCACAGTGCACTGTACAGGAAGACGGTAACTTTTCCCAGAGTTGAGCTTTAAAGCGGGGTTCCAACCGCAATTAGCATTTTTTTAAATGTATGTCCTTTCATCCTGCGTTTTTATAATATAAATCCGGTCACTTACTATTTTACAATCCGCATAGTTATTCAAAAAAGATAGGGCTAGATTCAGCAAAGATTTACGCCGGCGTATCTATTGATACGCCGCGTAAATTCAAAGCTGCGCCGGCGTATCTTCTTTCTGTATTCAGAAAGCGAGACACGCCGAAATTTGGCTAAGATCCGACTGGCGTAAGTCTCTTACGCCGTCGTATCTTAGGGTGCATATTTACGCTGGCCGCTAGGTGGCGCTTCCGTCGTTTTCGGCGTAGAATATGCAAATGACCTAGATACACCGATTCACAAACGTACGTGCGCCCGGCGGAATTTTTTACGCCGTTTGCGTAAGGCTTTTCCGGCGTAACGTTGCTCCTGCTTCTATGAGGCGTACGCAATGTTAAGTATGGACGTCGTTCCCGCGGCGAATTTTGAAAATGTTACGTTGTTTGCGTAAGTCGTTCGCGAATAGAGCTTTGCGTAAATTACATCCACGTCGAAAGCATTGACGATTTGCGACAGAATTTCGAGCATTTGCACTGGGATTCTTTCACGAACGGCGCATGCGCCGTTCGTTAAAGACGTCATTTACGTGGGGTCATGTTTTATTTACATAAAACACGCCCACCTCTTGCAAATTTGAATTTGGCGCGCTTACGCCGGCTGATTTACGATACGCCGCCGCAACTTACGGAGCAAGTGCATTGTGAATACTGCACTTGCCCATCTAAGTTGCGGCGGCGTAGCGTAAATAACATACGCCACGCCCGCACAAACTTACGGCGGGCTACTTCAATCTAGCCCATAGTTTATAAAACTATGTCCACCCCGTTGTCATTTTGCTTGTGGGCATTGTGAAGCCCACAAGCACTTACTTCCTGGAAGTCTTGGATGGGGAGTGATAATTGGACAGCGCACTGCATCCTGGGAAATGATGACACACATTTTCCAGGAGCATTAGAGGGAGATGATGTCAGGATCCTAGGTGATTCCAAAGGCAGATTTTGTGGGACTGCATAGCAACAGGCATTTCCAGATGAGTAAAAAAACAAATTTGTTTTTTTTTCTTTTTTAGGTCTAATGAGCACATTAATGAAAAAAAAAAACAATTTGGGATGGAAACTCCACTTTAACTCTTTTCTTGTATTCTTAGAAGGTATATTGTCATTGTCAAACAGGATACATGTCGTATGTTCCCCTGAACAGCAATCAATAAATATAAAAAGTAAACGTATTTCTAAACCCAAGTCAAGTATGATAATATATGATTTGACACAATAAAATATTCAAGAATGGCATAAAAATCACCCCATTAAAAAGTGATATAATAAAAGTGAAATTAATAAAAGTTGAAATAAATTTTAAATAATAAATATAACTCACTTATATCTTTCTATAACCGGTTTGGCAACATCTTTGTATTGGCGCAGCCTGGAAACTACCGCCTCGGGTTTATCTGCTTCTTCATGGACTAATGGCTCTCCGGTGACATCATCAATGCCCTAAACATCAAACAAAGAAATATTTAGATTCATAGGAAACAAGTCTTGGCGTGTCTGTCCTTCAGACCGTTGTCATCGGATGGACCGACCGTGTGTACGCGGCCTAAACTGGCAACCTGTAAAAAAAATAATTAAATTTAAGCGTTGTCTATGGAGATTTTTAAGTACCGAAGTTTGGCGCCATTCCATGAGTGTGCGCAATTTTAAAGCGTGATATGTTGGGTATCTATTTACTCGGCGTGACATCATTTTTCACATTGTACAAAAGAATTGGGCTAACTTTATTGTTTTGTCATTTTGTTTGTTTTTCCAAAAAAAAGGTATTTGAAAAATGATTGCGCAAATACCGTGCGAGATAAAAAGTTGCAATGACCGCCATTTTATTCCCTAGGGTGTCTGCTCAAAAAAAAACATATAATGTTGGGGGGTTGTGAGTAATTTTCTAGCAAAACAATGATGATTTTTACATGTAGGAGAGAAGTGCCAGAATAGGCGCGGTATGGAAGTGGTTATAATAGTTATATAACAGTTATGATGATGATGTTAAATCTTTGAAATAGTTACATAACAATCATATGACTGGACAGCTTGTGATTTGTCCAACACTCTAAATCAAGGTTTTAGCAACAAAGTATCAGACAATACAAGCTTTGTTCCTAAGAGCGCTTTGTCACGGTGTTCCATTCTACATTGTAACGTCTTCAATCACCCGCTGCGAGTTCAATTCTCTCTTTCAAAGATAAAACTTTTCTTCATTGTATCTCTCCTCTCTGCAGCTGTGGCAAGATTCCCCTGACCTTCAGTGTCATGGAAGAGAAAAATCGGAGGGATAATACAATAGGAGGTTGATTTAGTAAAGGCAAATAGACTGTGCACTTTGCAAAGTGCAGTTTCTCCAGAGCTTAGTAAATGCACAGTGGCTGCGTTTGATTGGCACGGTGGCTGCGTTGGATGGGCACAGTGGCTGCGTTGGATGGGCACAGTGGCTGCGTTGGTTGGGCACAGTGGCTGCGTTGGATGGGCACAGTGGCTGCGTTGGATGGGCACAGTGGCTGCGTTGGATGGGCACAGTGGCTGCGTTGGATGGGCACAATGGCTGCGTTTGATGGGCACAGTGGCTGCGTTTGATGGGCACCACAGGCAGCTCATTAATTAGGCGGTCGCCTAAGGTCTCACAGGGGCCTCGTGGCCGCCTAATTCACCCAATGTATTACCTCCGTTTTGGAGGGACAGGGGACCTTAACTACTTGCCGACCAGCCGCCGTCGTTTTACGGCGGCAGGTCGGCTCCCCTGCGCGAGAGCCCGTAGCTATAGGTCGGCTCTCGCGCAGGCCACCAATGCATTTTTATAGCACTGATCGCTATAAAAATGCCAATGGTCCCAAAAATGTGTCAAAAGTGTCCACCATAATGTCGCAGTACCGTGGCTGTACGTTGGCCGCTTTAAGCGGGCTAGCAGGCGCGCAAGCACCTGCTGCATGGTGGGGGTGCAGATGCTCGTGAGCTACAGTCGCAATGACCGCCGGCCCCGAGCAATCTCTGGGCACGAGAGGCAGAACAGGGACGTGTGCAAACACACACATCCCTGTTTCTGTGAGGAGAGGAGATACAGATCGTGAGTTCCTAATAGCTAGGAACCAGGATCTGTAATTTCCTATAGGTCAGTCCCCTCCCCCTACAGTTAGAACACACATCAGGGAACACACTTAACCCCTTGATCGCCCCCTAGTGTTAACCCCTTCCCTGCCAGTGAATTTTTTACAGTAATTAGTGCATTTTTATAGCACTGATCGCTGTATAAATGCCAATGGTTCCAAAATAGTGTCAAAAGTATCAGATGTGTCCACCAGAATGTCACAGTCCCGATAAAAAAAAATAAAAAAATCGCAGATCGCCGCCATAAATAGTAAGAAAAAAAAAATAATAATAATAAAAATGCCATAAAACTATCCCCTATTTTGTAGATGCTTATAACTTTTGGGCAAACCAAGCAATAAACGCTTATTGCGATTTTTATTACCAAAACATTGTAGAATACATAATCGGCTGAGAAAAAAATTACAAAAAAAATAAATAAAAAAATTGGGGATATTTATTATAGCAAAAAGTACAAAATATTGTGTTTTCTTTCGAAATTGTAGCTGTTTTTTTGTTTATAGCGCAAAAAAAACAAAACAAAAAAAAAATAAAAGTGATAAAATACCAACAAAATAAAGCTCTATTTTTGGAAAAAAAAAAAATTACGTCAATTTTGTTTGGGGACCGGGCAATTGTCAGTTATGGCGACGCAGTGCCGAATCGCAAAAAGTGGTCTGGTCATTGGGCAGCCAAATCTTCCGGGGCTGAAGTGGTTAATAAGAATAGATCTACACACACACAAACCCCAGATCTATCTTTCACTATGTTTACTGAATACAGTTTTCTGTTTCAAATATTTATTTTTATTGTGAATCTGTAGAAATGTGTCTTACCCGAGATTCTCACAGTAAGGGCTTGTTTAGACCTGCGGCTGGGGGGTTGGGGTGGGCGTTAATTACACACAGTGGAGCCAAGTTTTTAGCATCCCCCCCCCCCCCCCCCCAGGGTGCACAAAGGCAAAGCTGTGTACATTTCAAGACTGGATGGACAGAAATACAAATCTTTGGCAATCGCCCCCATATGGATTTATCTGTACAGGCTTCAAAATAGATTCTGGCTTTTCATCTACATTGCTGTACTGTATGTGACCATTCATTAATGAGGGGGGGGGGGGGGCGCAATGCGTTTACATACATCTCACCTTCTGTACAGTCCATGGAGACACACACAGCGTCTGCTTGGAACTTTTCACACTGGTTTGGTGACTCTAATTTGTGCTCTCCCTCCTCCAGTGTCCCCCTGTGTGCTTCACCCCCCTCCCCCCACAGTGTCCCCCTGTGTGCTTCACCCCCATTAACAGTGTCCCCCTGTGTGCTTCCCCCCCCCCCCACAGTGTCACCCTGTGTCCCTTACCCCCCCTTAACAGTGTCCCCCTGTGTGCCTCCCCCCACAGTGTCCCCCTGTGTGCTTCACCCCCCTCCCCCCACAGTGTCCCCCTGTGTGCTTCACCCCCATTAACAGTGTCCCCCTGTGTGCTTCCCCCCCCCCACAGTGTCACCCTGTGTCCCTTACCCCCCCTTAACAGTGTCCCCCTGTGTGCCTCCCCCCACAGTGTCCCCCTGTGTGCTTCACCCCCCCCCCACAGTGTCCCCTTGTGTCCCTTACCCCCCCCTTAACAGTGTCCCCCTGTGTGCTCCCCCCCCCCAACAGTGTCACCCTGTGTGCTCCCCCCCCCACAGTGTCCCCCTGTGTGCCTTACCCCCCCTTAACAGTGTCCCCCTGTGTGCTTCCCCCCCCCCCAACAGTGTCACCCTGTGTGCTCCCCCCCCCCCACAGTGTCACCCTGTACGCTCCCCCTCCCCCAGTGTCACCCTGTGTGCTTCCCTCCTCCAGTGTCCCCCTGTGTGCTTCCCCCCACAGTGTCACCCTGTGTGCTCCCCCCCCCCCCCACAGTGTCACCCTGTGTGCCCCCCCCAGTGTGCTTCCCCCCCTACGGTGTCACCCTGTGTGCTCCCCCCTACCGTGTCACCCTGTGTGCTCCCCCCCCACAGTGTCACCCTGTGTGCTCCCCCCCCACAGTGTCACCCGGTGTGCCCCCCCCCCAGTGTGCTTCCCCCCTACGGTGTCACCCTGTGTGCTCCCCCCCTACCGTGTCACCCTGTGTGCTCCCCCCCCACAGTGTGCTCCCCCCACAGTGTCACCCTGTGTGCTCCCCCCCCACAGTGTCACCCGGTGTGCCCCCCCCCAATGTCACCCTGTGTTCCCCCCCCAAAGTGTGAACCCTTGGTGTGTCCCCCCCCCCACGGTGTCACCCTGTGTGGTTTCCCCCCACAGTGTCACCCTGTATGACCCCCCACAGTGTCAGCCTGTGTGCTTCCCCCCCCTCCCCCAGTGTGCTCCCCCTCCCCACAGTGCCACGCCGTGTGCTGCCCCAGTGTGCTTCCCCCTCCCCCCCAGGTCTCACTGTGCAGGTGTGGCTTGAGTGTGGGCGGGGACACAGGGGGCCCCATGATTTTATATCACCCGGAGGCCCCATGAGTTGTCAGTCCGCCGCTGGCTTTTATAAGACTGCATACAGCAAGACATGCTTAAAAATAGATTGTCTTTTTTATCTACGTTAATGTCCTGTATGTGAAGCCATTCATCAATTCATCACATATATGTCCCCTCCTGTACAGTACATGGAGACAGGGCTGTCTTAATGAGAGGGCACACCTAGGGCACTGCCCAGGGGCCCCAGCTGCATGGGGCCCCCTGCACTTTCCCCAAAGCAGCTGGTCCTTAAGCCCACACTGCCCTGAAAATGGGGGCCCCATGATGGCACTGAGAGTGATAGATGCAAAGGGGAGGCAGTCTACATCCTACCTACTGTCATCATTGTAGGGGCCCCACAGTATTACTTTGCCCAGGGGCCCATGATGCTATTAAGCTGACCCTGCATGGAGACACGCACGCCGTTCACTTTTCACACTGGTTTGGTGACTATAAATTTTGCCGAGTTACAATACAACCATTGTAGGGCTAAAATACAAGCAGCAATTAGGTGGTTTGGTGGTTGAGATTCGAATGGCAGAAACTTGAATTATTTATGTTGAACCCGAGCCAGATAAAATAATCCAACTATGTTTCCTCCCTCCGGGGTCAGTTCACGTTAACAAGGACAGATAAATAGAACCGACGGATGGAGATACATTTTATCATCTTCATCCAATGTCAAATGTAAAACTGAAATACCAGTTCTGGTCAGCAGATGGCACTGCAGACATGAAATCATTAAAGTGAATGTAAACCTTCACCATGGACTTCCTAAAGTCCCGGCTGACAGCTATGGCCCAGATTCACAGAGAGCAAGGCGCACTTTACGCCGCCGTAGAGCAAACACCGTACGCCACGCCAACCTAGCTCGGAGAGACAAGCATTGCATTCAGCAAGCCAGTGCTCCCAACGCTGTGCCAGCGTGGCGTGGGTTTTCGAAGGCGCACGCTGGCGTAGTTGGAAGTGGGCGTGACCCCATGCAAATGATGGGCCGAGCGCCAGACACGTACGTATCACGAGCTGTGCATGCGCCGTGACGTGGACGCATGCACAGCACCCCCCTGCTCACAACCACTCCGGCACAACTGCCCAAGCTACACCAGATCACTGCGTATGCCGTGAACATAACGTACGCCCAGCCAGACACACGTCCAACGCACAATACGCCGGCTTGTGTTCCCTGGTGCAGACCTGAGCATGTCTGTTGCCGGGTTGCACCTCCTTTATGGGGAATAACTTTACGCCGGACGTACAACTTACGCGCATCTCGCGTAGCATGCGCCGGGCACACGCATGTTCGTGAATCGGCGTATTTCCCTCATTTGCATGTTTGAATGGCTAATCAATGGGAGCAGCACCATGCTCCCAGCCCATATGTGAGCCCACCCTACGCCGGCGTGTGCAGGCTACGTCGGCGGGGTGTAGCCTGTTTTTAGGCGCATGTTGGTTCGTGGGTCTGCCGCACATATACGCTGGCGCACATTTGCACTTACGTTGGCGTAACGTGTTATACGTCGGCGTAAGTGCTTTGTGAATCTGGGCCTATGCGTTTTTTGGTGCCTTTTGCAGAAACGCACTGCAGTCCATACAACATGGTTTTTCCATGGGACACGATCACATCTACGCTTTTTTCAGCCGCTGTGTTTTTTGGAAAGGGTCATGGCCTTTTTTTTTAACCACTTAAGCCCCGGACCATTATGCAGTTAAAAGGACCGGAGCACCTTTTGCGATTCGGCACTGCGTCGCTTTAACGGACAATTGCGCGGTCGTGTGATGTGGCTCCCAAACAAAATTGACGTCCTTTTTTCCCCACAAATAGAGCTTTCTTTTGGTGGTATTTGATCACCTCTGCGGTTTTTATTTTTTGCGCTATAAACAAAAATAGAGCGACAATTTTGAAAAAAATTCAATATTTTTTACTTTTTGCTATAATAAATATCCCCAAAAATATGCGACAAACTTTCACCCTTAAAAATCTCCAAAGGCGACGTTTTAAAAATGCTACAGGTTGCATGTTTTGAGTTACAGAGGAGGTCTAGGGCTAGAATTATTGCTTCCTGACACCAGGAAAAAAAAAGGTGACTGGGGAGGGAGCTTTAGCACACAGCCTGTGACTGACAGCCTCGGCTCTGTGTGAAGGGGGCGTGTCCCTTCCTTCCAATCAGCTCTCAGAGCGCCTGTAGAGTGTGGAACTGCAGCTCCCCACCTCTGTGAGCCTGTGAAAAATCCTTTTAAATTTCTGAGTTTTACAAGGATGTAGAGGAGAAATTGCTGAAGATAATAAGGTACAACTTATGTAGGAGGATTTGTGTGTATCACTTGAGGCCAGTCACTTCACAGGGTATAAGTAAGAGTAGACATGTGCACCGCCGAAAAATCCTTTTTTTTTCCATTTTCGTTTCATTAGTTTTTTTGCTTTTTGCAGAAATTCGAAATTTCGGAAATTCATAGTTTCGGGGATTTTCAAAGTTTCGGGGATTTTCAAAGCTTCGGAAATTCAAAGTTTCGGAAATTCAAAGTTTCGGAAATTCAAAGTTTGGAAATTCAAAGTTTCTTAAAACCGGAAATTGAAAAATTTGGAAGTTTCGGAATTGACAAATTTGTCAAAATTAGTTAAAAAACATATTCGAAACTAAACTAATTGCACGTGTCTATGTAAGAGTTTACAACTACTTTAACCACTTGCCGCCCGCCAATGACAGATTGACGTCGGCAAAGTGGTTGTAGAATCCTGACTGGACGTCATATGACGTCCTCAGGATTCTGAGCCGCTGCGCGCCCCCGGGGGCGCGCATCGCGGCAATCGTTGTTGCAGGGTGTCAGTCTCACGGAGGCTCTTTACCACGTGATCAGCCGTGTCCAATCACGATGTAAACAGGAAGAGCCGTCGATGGCTCTTCCTCACTCGCGTCTGACAGACACGCGTAGAGGAGAGCCGATCGGCGGCTCTCCTGACAGGGGGGGTTCGTGCTGATTGTTTATCAGTGCAGCCCCCCCTCGGATCGCCACATGGACTACCAGGGAAGCCCACCCTGGACCAGGGAAGGGCAGATAAAAAAAAAAAGCCCCCCCCCCCCCCCAAAAAAAGTCTGTAAAAAAAACGGAAAAAAGTCAGTAAAAAAAAAAAAAAAAAGCCAATCAGTGCCCACAAATGGGCACTGACTGGCAACATAGGTAAATCAGTGCCGCCCCACAGTGTCCATCAGTGCCACCCCACATTGTCCATCAGTGCCACCCTACAGTGTCCATCAGTGCCACCCCACAGTGCCCATCCATGCCCAGTGCCCACCTATCAGTGCCCATCTGTGCCACCCATAAGTAGCCATCAGTGCCACCCATAAGTGCCCATCTGTGCCGCCCATGAGTGCCCAGTGCCGCCTATGTGTGCCCATCAGTGCCGCATATGTGTGCCCATCAGTGCCGCCTATGTGTGCCCATCAGTGCCGCATACAAGCGCCGCCAATCAGTGCCACCTCATCTGTGCTCGTCAGTACTACCTCATCGATGTCCATCAGTGCCATCTCATCGGTGCCCATCAGTGCCGCCATATCAGTGCCCGTAATTGAAAGAGAAAACTTACTTATTTACAAAAAAATTAACAGAAAAAAATAAAAACGTATTTTTTTTTCAAAATTTTCAGTCTTTTTTTAGTTGTTGCGCAAAAAATAAAAAATCACAGAGGTGATCAAACACCACCAAAAGAAAGCTCTATTTGTGGGGAAAAAAGGACGCCAATTTTGTTTGGGTACAGTGTAGCATGACCGCGCAATTGCCATTCAAAGTGCGACAGTGCTGAAAGCTGAAAATTGGCTTGGGCGGGAAGGTGCGTAAGTGCCCTGTATGGAAGTGGTTAAACCCACTAATGACTGGCTCACTACCTCTGCTGGAAGTCCCTTCCAAGCACACACTACTCCTTTGGTATAATAATACTTTCTGAGGTTAGTTTTGCACTTTCCCTGCTGAGCGGATCCCACAATCCTCTGCATCACACAGGAACAGGAAGTGATATATTAGGGTCCTTACAGATACATTTGGAGGATTGAACTCCATGTTGTAGACTCGTCCGCTGGGTGGGTGGATCCACCGCGTGTTCAGGCGATCTTTCAGCGTCTCGAAAGGAATATTTAATGTTATTACTAAGTCCAGGTCATAGATCTTATCCAGCGCCTCTGCCTGCGTCCGGGTTCGGGGGAAACCTAGCAAACAAAAAGAAAGAAGAGCATTTCAGGTGTGTTACAAAACGAGTTCCGCTATTGGTTCATTATTGCTTCCCTCCCATATCAACCACCCGGGAATTTTTTAAATTCGAAAATTTGGAATTAAAAAAAAAAATTTGAAATTTGGAAATCTGGAAATTTGAAAATCCAAAAACAAGAATAAAAATCCAAATTTTCAAAAACCTGAAAATTCGAAAATCTAAAAAAAAAAAAAAAAAAGAACTAATTAACTATTAAATGATAGGTATTGGAATTTCCTTTTAAATTTGTCTGTTAGTGAGCGTAACGAATATGAATTTATCAAGTTACGAATTATCCATAATAACGAATGCCGTATCTGAATGAATGGAACGTAATGAAGTAATTATAATAAATAACAATAATAATAATAATAATAATAATGTATTATTTATTATTATTTCATTCCGTTCCATTTGTTTGGATGCGGCATTCTTTATTTCGGATCATTCGTAACTTCAAATAAATTTGTATTCATTACGTTCACGAACAGCCAAATTTGAAAGGAAATTTCAATACCTATAATTTAATAGTTAGTTTTTATTAGTTAGCTCGTTATTTAGAATTTTTGGATTTTCGTTCTAATTTTCAGATTTTCCTTTCTTATTTTTGCATTTTCAATTTTCTGAATTTACGAATTCTGAATTTTCTAAAATGTATCAATGCCGAGTTTTAGAATTTTGTGAATTTTTGAATTTACGAATTCTGAATTTTCAAATGCAGAGTTTTCGAATTTTCAAATGATCAAATTTACTAAATTTCGAATTTTAAGAATTTTTGAATTTCTGAATTTTCAAATGATGGAATTTACGACTACCGAATTTAAAAAAAATTTAATTATCGAATGATGGAATTTACGAATACTGAATTTTTTAATTATCGAATTTTTTAATTTACAAATTTTCAAATGATGGAATTTACGAAATACCGAATTTTTTAATTATCGAATTTTTTAATTTCCGAATTTTCAAAATGATGGAATTTACGAATACCGAATTTTACGAATTATCGAATTTTCAAATGATGGAATTTCCGAATACCAAATTTTAGAATTTTCGAATTTTTTAATTATTAAATTTTTTATTTTCCGAAATTTCAAATACCGAGTTTTAAGAATTTTTTAATTATCTAATTTGCAAATGATGGAATTTACGAATATGAACTTTTCGAATTTTCAAATGATGGAATTTACGAATACCAAATTTAAAAATTTTAAGAATTTTCGAATTTTTTAATTATCTAATTTTTTAATTTCCGAATTTTCAAATGATGGAATTTCCGAATACTGAATTTAAAGAATTTTCGAATTTACACATTTTTTTATTTTACGAATTTTCAAACTTACGAAAAAAACACTAATGAAACAAAGACGAAAACAAAGGAAATTCTCAGCAGTGCACATGTCTAGAGCCAATCACCCTACCAGCATGTATAGGAGGAAACCAACATAAGAACAAGGAGAAAGCGCACACTCAATGCAGATAGTATCCTAGCTGGGATACAAACCAAGGACCCCAGCGCTGCAAAGCAGAAGTGCTAACCACGACACCACGTTGCTAAACCTTTATTCTGAGTTCTATATGATCTCCTACAGCAGGATTCAGCAGGCTTGTATGCTCCTAAGGCAGCACTGCAAGCTCCTGTCATATGTTCCTGTACTGTGTTACTTCCATTTTGGAAAATGAAAATTCAAGGAGCTCCGAACCAGGAGATCTTCAGCATGATTTAATCGTCCTTCCATCCTGGAAGCATTGCTACAGGTGAACTTTGACAGTTACATTGTCCTAGCCGTAGTGATTGCTGTGCGGTGAGGTTACTACAGGTAAAGTGTAGAGCGTTCCGCATGACGGAACCTCCCAACTATCTGCTTCAGTGCCAACATTTTTGGCAAAACACAAGGGCCCACGCCCCACCCGCCGGTCTCACACCCATCACTGCACATGGAACAAAAACACTCAGAACGTCAACACATCATATGTGTTAGGAGAAGAGCCATTCACGGCTACACTAAAGGCACAAAAATACAGGATGCTGCAGGGAGAAGCACCCTAAAATTCAGATTAGTGGGGGGCTGAGGAATACGATCGTGTCTTACAGGCTGTTTTCTTTATAAACTGCCAGCAGCTGCAAAGTGGCACCCTTGCCATCTCTGTGGAAGCAGTTGTCTCTCTGCAGAGGTCTGACACGCCTCCTACTAAATCAGACCTATAGATCTGCAATCAGCAAACCTCATTGCTCTCTCCTGATTGGAGAACTCTAGTTCTTAGCAGGGGGCAGGTTAGACCTCTGCAGAGAGACCACTGCTTCCACACTAAGAGCAAGGGTCCACTGTAAAGCTGTTGCTTTTGACTGCGCAGCCAATCAGTTCCAATTACAGAACCCATTGCTGGTCATGGCTTGGAGGGAGCCAGAAGAAGCAAGACCAGGAGGTGTCTGTTTCAACCGATAAGTATTTTATCCTCATCACATTATATTGGTGAAGAGGGTAGAAATGGGAGGAGAGGGGAGGTAGGTCCATCTTTCTATAAGGCTGCCCACCATCCACTGCAGCAGGTCATTGCACGGAGAGCCAATAAGCTTTACTGTTCTGCACCAGAATTACATGTTTCAGGCACTGGGAGCTCGAGGGGAGCCGTTTAGGCCGATTATAACTGGAATAGAGTCCAAGGAGGACCTCAGAACCGTGATGAGGATGCAAAGGCTGAAAGTTCTGGAAGTCCAGTGAGGGGAAAGACAAAAGCCCTTCCATGGTAAAGGGATGGCACCACAGGGGGGAGTATTGAGGAACCGAGGATCAGTATGGAAAGGGGTTCAAGACTGGGCCGGCCCTACCATGGGTCCCAGAGGGTCTATTAGACCCCTGCAGCACTTTGAGAGGGGCAGCAACTGAACTACGGCCGCCTCTCCTTCTCTTCTATTTATCCAGCAAATGACGACCAAGATTTCTTTCCAGCAGTTTTGGGTGCAATGACAACTGCCCCCCGGGCCGCTCCGCCTGCCCCTATACTACCCTTGACTGTCTAGATACTACCCCAACCTGTCCCTATACTACCCCAACCTGTCCCTATACTACCCAAGCCTGCCCATTTACTACCCGAGCCTGCCCATTTACTACCCTAGCATGTCCATATACTACCCTGGCCATGTACTACCCCAGCCTGCCCTTATACTGCCCACATACTACCCGAGCCTGCCCACACACTACCCCAGCCTGTCCACACACTACCCCAGCCTGCCCCTATACTACCTTAGCATGCCCACATACTACCCTAGCCTGTCCACATACTACCCTAGCCTATCCACATACTACCCTAGCCATATACTACCCCAGCCTGCCCCTATACTACCCCAGCCTGCCCATTTACTACCCTAGCCTGTCCACACACTACCCTAGCCTGTCCACACACTACCCTAGCCTGCCCCTATACTACCCTAGCCCATCCATATACTACCATAGCCTGTCTATATACTGCCCTAGCCTGTCCATATACTACCCTAGCATGTCCATATACTACCCTGGCCATGTACTACCCCAGCCTGCCACTATACTGCCCTAGCCTTCCCACATACTACCCTAGCCTGCCCACATACTACCCTAGCCTGCCCACATACTACCCGAGCCTGTCCACATACTACCCGAGCCTGTCCACATACTACCCGAGCCTGTCCACATACTACCCGAGCCTGTCCACATACTACCCGAGCCTGTCCACATACTAACCAGAGCCTGTCCACACACTACCCTAGCCTGTCCACACACTACCCTAGCCTGTCCCTATACTACCCTAGCCTGTCCATATACTAACTTAGCGTGACCACATACTACCCTAGCCTGTCCACATACTACCCTAGCCTGTCCACATACTACCCTAGCCTATCCACATACTACCCTAGCCTGTCCACATACTACCCTAGCCTGTCCACATACTACCCTAGCCTGTCCACATACTACCCTAGCCTGTCCACATACTACCCTAGCCTGTCCACATACTACCCTGGCCATATACTACCCCAGCCTGCCCCTATACTACCCTAGCCTGTCCACACACTACCCTAGCCTGCCCCTATACTACCCTAGCCTGCCCCTATACTACCCTAGCCTGCCCCTATACTACCCTAGCCTGCCCCTATACTACCCTAGCCTGTCCACATACTACCCAAGCCTGCCCATTAACTACACTAGCCTGCCCCTATACTACACTAGCCTACCCCTATACTACACTAGCCTGCCCCTATACTACATTAGCCTGTCTATATACTACATTAGCCTGCCCACATACTACCCTAGCCTGCCCATATACTACCCTGGCCATGTATTACCCCAGTCTGCCCATATACTACCCTAGCCTGTCTATATATTACATTAGCCTGTCCATATACTACTCCAGCCTGCCCCTATACTACCCTAGCCTGCCCACATACTGCCCTAGCCTGCCCACATACTGCCCTAGCCTGCCCACATACTGCCCTAGCCTGCCCACATACTACCCTGGCCATGTACTACCCCAGCCTGCCCACATACTACCCCAGCCTGTCTATATATTACATTAGCCTGTCCATATACTACTCCAGCCTGCCCCTATACTACCCTAGCCTGCCCACATACTACCCTAGCCTGCCCACACACTGCCCCAGCCTGCCCACACACTACCCCAGCCTGCCCACACACTACCCCAGCCTGCCCACACACTATCCTAGCCTGTCCATATACTACCTTAGCGTGCCCACATACTACCCTAGCCTGTCCACATACTACCCTGGACATATACTACATCAGCCTGCCCCTATACTACCCTAGCCTGTCCACACACTACCCTAGCCTGCCCCTATACTACCCTAGCCTGTCCACACACTACCCTAGCCTGCCCCTATACTACCCTAGCCTGCCCCTATACTACCCTAGCCTGCCCACACACTACCCTAGCCTGCCCACACACTACCCTAGCCTGCCCACACACTACCCTAGCCTGCCCACACACTACCCTAGCCTGCCCACACACTACCCTAGCCTGCCCCTATACTACCCTAGCCCATCCATATACTACCATAGCCTGTCTATATACTACCCTAGCCTGTCTATATACTGCCCTAGCCCGCCCCTTGGAATTGAACATAATGGTATGTCATATCATTTTGCATATAGTCAATGTGCTGTTGCATGTAAATCTGATTTCCTGACAAATTCAATTTTCATTCAATTTATCACAATCTAAAAAAATTGTATGTGGGGGCTTTCAGTGGGCGTGATTTTTTTTTTTGGAGGGGGGGGGGGTGGTGAGGGGCAGCATTTTATTCTTGGGCCCAGGCAGCACAATGTCTTGGGCCAGCCCTGGTTCAAGGTGATATCACCCAAATGACAGCAGGGACCCTCCATTGGTTGTAAAGATATGTGGGTGGGATCAGGAATACAGTAGTATAGCCTAGTGGCCCCTCGACCTTTCTTTCTGGATAGGGCCCCAGCCTAGAAGGGATGAACACCAGTCTTCCCAGCAGAACAGATGAAGGCTCAATACTCATCTCCTGGTACCTAGGAGGCCTCATGTGCCGCCCGGCGACAGCGGAGAAGAAATTCTTCAACAACATCAGTAATGAGGGATTTTCTCGCCGGCGACCTGGCGGAGGTGTTGTGTGGGCGCAAATCTGACCAGATAATGAAATCTCCGCCAGGCTGGAGGAAGGAGCTGTCCGACTTTCATCTTCCTAATGAGGATTCCGCTCTGCAAATCACGGTTATCCGGCACAGAGCCGTCAGACTCCTCACCTCCCGTACCCCCTGCGTTTAACCGATGAGCTGCAATGGGAGGCGATATTTAACCACTTAAGGACCGAGCCTGTTTTTCAGATTCTGCGTTTTACAAGTTATCCCGGTTGTGGCAGCAGCTGCCGTTACCGAGATATCCATCTTTAAAGTGCCGACGTATATGTACAGGAAATATTGTCAAAAGGTCGATATAAATCAATACCCATAATGAGCGAGATTAAATATAAACCAAGCAGCGCTTCAGCATGTATATATATCTCTAAAAGCATATACTTAATCCGATATATAAAAGGCCGTAATAAAATTCAAATTGAAATTTAAAAGACACAGGTATAGTTGAAAAAGTCCAAATAATCCCAGAAGAGATTTAGATTTAGGGCCAGATTCTCAAAGGGCTTACGACGGCGCAACGCCATTTGCGCCGTCGTAAGTCCTAATCTGGCCCGGCGTATCTATGCGACTGATTCTTAGAATCAGTTACGCATAGATATCCATTAGATCTGACAGGCTTAAGGCTCTTACGCTGTCGGATCTTAGATGCAATTTTTTTTCCCGCCGCTAGGTGTCGCCGACGTCGTTTTCCCCGTCGTCTATGCAAATTAGCTATTTACGCGAGATTCCCGAACGTACGCGCGGTCGACGCAGTGAATTTACGACGTTTCCGTAGCATTTGCGACGCGTAAAGTTGCCCCTGCTATATGAGGGGCAACCAATGTTAAGTATGGCCGTCGTTCCCGCGTCGAAATTTAAAAATGTACATCGTTTGCGCAAGTCGTCCGTGAATGGCGCTGGACGCCATTTACGTTAACGTCGAAACCAATGACGTCCTTGCGACGTCATTTAGCGCAATGCACGTCAGGAAATTTTAGGGACAGTGCATGCGCAGTACGATCGGCGCGGGAACGCGCCTAATTTAAATGATCCACGCCCCCCTACCTGGATCATTTGAATTAGGCAGGCTTGCGCCGGAGGATTTACGCTACGCCGCCTCAACTTTACAGGCAAGTGCTTTGTGAATCAAGCACTTGCCCATAAAACTTGCGGCCGCGTAGCGTAAACGAGATACGTTACGCCAGCATAGTTTTACGCCAGCATAGTTTTACGCCAGTATACGAGAATCTGGCCCTTAATCTCACTCATTATGGGTAGGGGTGCAACGGATCAAAAAACTCACGGTTCGGATCGTTCCTCGGATCAGGAGTCACGGATCGAATCATTTTTCGGATCGGCAAAAAAAAAAAATTCTCCCCCACGGTAATATACACATCTCCCCTCCCCCCACTGTAATATACACATCTCCCCCCCCCCCCACTGTAATATACACATCTCCCCCCCCCCACTGTTCACCCGCCCCCACCAACTATAGTACCCCCTTGGTGCAGACACCCCTCCTCCTCTCAGTACAGAGACCCCCCCTCCTTTCAGTACAGAGACCCCCCCTCCTCTCAGTACAAGAGACGCCCCCCCTCCTCTCAGGGCAAGAGACACCCCCCCTCCTCTCAGGGCAAGAGACACCCCCCCTCCTCTCAGGGCAAGAGACACCCCCCCTCCTCTCAGGGCAAGAGACACCCCCCCTTGGGCAGTACAGACACTCCCAGCATGTGTCCCACGAGTGCAGGCTCCTCCTCTGTGGGTGTAAACAGAGGAGGGCCGCCGCCGGGTGTACCAAGATGGCCGCCGCTCCGGAGCTAGGCCAAAGCCGCGGCCTTTCCTAATGTTATTCCTGCGGCTTCTGGAGCTAGGCCAAAGCCGCGGCCTTGCCTATCGTTATGGCCGCGGCTCCGGAGGTAGGCCGAAGCCGCGGCCATAACGTTAGGAAAGGCCGCGGCTTCGGCCTAGCTCCGGAGCCGCGGCCATAACATTAGGAAAGGCCGCTGCTTCGGCCTAGCTCCAGTGCCGCGGCAATCCGCGGATCACCGTGTGTTCCGATCCGAAGGGGGTGACCCGTTCAGATCACGGATCAACTGTGATCCGTTGCACCCCTAATTATGGGTATTGATTTATATTGACCTTTTGACAATATTTTATGTGACAGTGTTTATTACAAACTTCTGTTTTAAGGCAGCAGCTCCAACCAGCAATGGGGGAACTTTTTTAGATCTGGTGCAGTACTCCATAAGCGCTTGTTTTTTTGGTTTGGAGATTAGGCGTATATTTAATAAAATTCTTTGTCCTTTTAGGTATATGTACGGGAGGCGGTCCAGAGGTACTGGAATAAGGAGACGTACCTTATTCCACTAATCAGCAGGCTCCCTCTAGTGGTAGGACCAGTGGCGGTGCATCCATAGTGGGCGCAGGATCGCCGCCCCCTCTTGCTCCTGCACCACCACGGAAAACAATCTGGCGGCATTTTACGAGGCAATCTGGCGGCATTTTACGGGGCAATCTGGCGGCATTTTACGGGGCAATCTGGCGACAATGGCATGGCACAGTGGCGACAATGGCATGGCACAGTGGCGACAATGGCATGGCAAGTGGCGACAATGGCATGGCACAGTGGCTGCGTTTGGCATGGCACAGTGGCAACAGTTGATGGGCACAGTGGCGACAATTGATGGGCATAGTGGCGACAATTGATGGGCACAGTGGCGACAATTGATGGGCACAGTGGCGACAATTGATGGGCACAGTGGCGACAATTGATGGGCACAGTGGCGACAATTGATGGGCACAGTGGCGACAATTGATGGGCACAGTGGCGACAATGGCATGGCACAGTGGTGACAATTGATGGCATGACACAGTGGCGACAATTGATGGCATGGCACAGTGGCGACAATTGATGGCATGGCACAGTGGCGACAATTGATGGCATGGCACAGTGGCGACAATTGATGGCATAGCACAGTGGCGACAATTGATGGCATGGCACAGTGGCGACAATTTTATGGCACAGTGGCTGTGTTTGATGGGCACAGTGGCTGTGTTTGATGGGCACAGTGAGGCTGCAATTGATGGGCACAGTGAGGCTGCAATTGATGGGCACAGTGAGGCTGCAATTGATGGGCACAGTGAGGCTGCAATTGTTTTGTTTTGTTTGTTTGCGCCCCCCAAAAGATTTTGAGCACCAGCCGCCACTGGGTATGACTGGTTCCCTGCAGCCCTCTCTCTAAGCTGCCCCCACCATGCACTGTACAATGCAGGACCAATAGCCCCGCATTATATGCAATGACGCCAAGGGATCGCCGAGAGACGCATCGTTCGCTGTAAGTTATCCTTTAAGACATCAGTAGAATGAATTGTTTATTTAGGTGGAAAGTATGAAATATCTTCTGTTACTCATATACAGGATCACACCGCTAACTGACAGCGTTCTGTTAAACTGACACATATGCGTGTTAAAAATTAAAGGATAGCGATGAAATCAGTGACAGACGTTCCGTCCTTCTCCCCGCGGGGGGGGGGATACATTGTAACAGCTACAAGGTTCTGTTTTTACAAAGACAGATGACTCATCCCTTTCCGTTAATGTAACAGGCGGACACGCTCAGTCTGATCGCATGGAATATTCCACACACATCACCATTATCAGACCCCCCCCCCCCCCACACACACACACCGCCATTATCAGACCCCCTCGTTATCGCCATAACGATTTTGCCCTGCGCCCCCGCAAAATTACTGCGCTGCCCTTGATTCACGGAGCAGTAGCTCCATAAATTGCGTGGGCGCGCCGGCAAAATGCCCGGCGTAAGCGCGCGCAATTTAAATGATCCCGTTGGGGGCGGGAATCATTTAAATTAGGCGCGTTCCCGCGCCGATCGTAGAGCGCATGCTCCGTCAGGAAACTTTCCCGACGTGCAATGCGGCAAATGACGTCGCAAGGACGTCATTTGCTTCAAAGTGAACGTGAATGGCGTCCAACGCCATTCACGAATCACTTACGTAAAGTACGTAAATTTGAAATTTCGCGACGCGGGAACGACGGGTATACGTAACATTGGCTGCCCCTGCTAATAGCAGGGGCAGCCTTACGCGAAAGACGCCGTACGGAAACTACGTAAACTGCGTACGCAGGGCTCGCGCAACATTGTGAATCGGCGTTAGTATGCAATTTGCATACTATACGCTGAGCACAACGGGAACGCCACCTAGCGGCCATCGCAAGAATGCAGCCTAAGATATACGGGCATAAGAGCCTTATGCCGCGCATATCTTGGGCTGCAGTCGGCGTAACGAGGTTCCTGAATCAGGAGCATTCGTTACGCCGGGGCAAGTAAGCAATTGCGCCTGTGTAACTATGGTTACACAGGCGCAATTGCTTCTTGAATCCAGCCCATTGTTTCAAAACCAGGCTGCATTAACACTTTCCACAGAGGGGACAATCATCCCGCTAGAAATTCTATCTGAGCGATTTGCTGGCGATTTCTTGTGTCACTCAGGAGGTGAACATTTGCTCCAAGGGCTGCCCTAAGCGCGTTTCTCGCCCCGAAAAGAATCTCACGCTCAATGGCTTCAAACATGCTTGGGGGCAAACATAGATCTAATGTCTAATACCCCTCCCAAAACAGAAATGTTACAAAATGGGCAGATTTTCTGCCGTCACTTTTCTAGGGTTTCACTGCAATTGCTGCGCGATCACATCGCACGACGAGCGTATGGTGTTTGGGATGTCATTAAAGAATAATGGCGCCCAAATGCATGTCACACGTTCAGTGCAATTTGGAATGGTGGGCAGAATTGTTGGAAAAGAAAGAAAGAAAGAAAGAAAGAAAGAAAGAAAGAAAGAAAGAAAGAAAGAAAGAAAGAAAGAAAGAAAGAAAGAAAGAAAGAGGAGGAGGAGGGGTATTAATAAAAGGAAGGAAAAAGAAAAGAAACGAAAAGGCTTGGTTCACACTGCTGCAATAGCAAAGTCATACGACTTTGCCCTGCAACCCTTTTCTAAAGCCAGAGCAACTTGCGTAGCATGAGTTGAGAGAGAGAGAGAGAGAGAGAGAGAGGGGGGGGGGGGGGGGGGGGAGAGAGAGAGAGAGGGAGAGAGGAGGAAAGAGAAGAGAGAGGGGAGGAAAGAGAGAGAGAGAGAGAGAGAGATGGGACAAGAGGGGAGAGAGAGAGAGAGAGAGAGAGAGAGAGAGAGAGAAAGAAAGAAAGAGAGAGAGAGAGAGAGAGAAAGAAAGAAAGAGAGAGCGAAAGAGAGAGAGAGAGAGAGAGAGAGAGCGAAAGAGAGAGAGAGAGGAAAGAAAGAAAGAAAGAAAGAAAGAAAGAAAGAAACACACACAGAGAGAGAAAGAAAGAAAGAAAGAAAGAAAGAAAGAAAGAAAGAAAGAGAGAGAGAGAGAGAGAGAGACAGAGAAAGAACGAGAGAGAGAGAGAGAGAGAGAGAGAGAGAGAGAGACACACACACAGACAGACAAAGACACAGAGAGAGAGAGAGAGAGAGAGAGAGAGAGAGAGAGAGAGAGAAGAGAAAAGAAAGACAGGAAGAAAGCAGAAAAAAAGGAAAGGAAAGAGAAACGAAAAAAAAGAGGAGATGAGGAGAGAGAGAGAGAGAGAGAGAGAAAGAAAAAGAAGAAAAAATAAAGAGATATAACAGAGAAAAGAAACAAACAAACAAACAAAAAAAAGAAAGACAGAAAATAAAAAAAGGAAACAAAGAGAGAAAAGAAAAGAGCAAGGAAAGATAAAAAAATAAAAATAAAGAATGAAGGAAGGAAAGAAAGAAAAGAAAAAGGAAAAGAAAACCGTGAAATCTGCCTACACACAATCATGCGGTTGGATGTCGCACTCGGTGTCTGGGAACATTGCGGCGCCTCTACATGCTGAGATCTCGATGTTGGGATATTAATCCTCAGCTCCTGACCTACAAACTGTCACATTTATGGAAATCTCTTTCTACATGCATTCTCACACAGCTTACATCGGTCACACTGCTGCCAGAGGATCACAGAAATTCAAGGCAATCCATCTCCAAGAAAAGAGGACCTGTACTGTACTGTTGCAGTTCTCCAATGAGAAAACCCATGGAGGATCTGCGGATCCTGTGGGATCTCAGGATCCATTACAATGTACTATATTTCCTCTTGTTGAAGTCATTTAGAATCTGCGATGTCCAAGAAATACAACTGTTTGGTCACAGAAAACACCACTGATAATTACTCTGCAATTTTAGCACAAATTAAAAAAAGCTATTTCTACAGTGTGTGGCCAAGACTATGGTGACCCTGCCTTGAAGATGCCTGAATAAAGATGGTGCCTTCCTTCTGGAGAGAAAAAGCAGATGAAGGCATTTTTCGGGGGAGTACTGTGATCTCTGTGGCAGGTAATATCTGGAAGTGTTACCCTGACACCTCACTCAGCATGCATTGTCTGCTACATCCACTCTGCGTATCAATGTGTTATCTGTAAGAATTGGAATGACCTATCCTCACCCACCAATCAGCATCAGCCCTGGCTCAAAACTAAACCTGATTGGCTGTGGGGAAAACCCCAGTCCTTCAAAACAAATACATAAGGAACCCCAAAACAAGAATAGACCGACGAGTGGGGGATCTGCACTGAACTCTATACAGTGAGGGAAAAAAGTATTTGATCCCCTGCTGAAGAGAAGGAAGACATATAGGACTTCATAGGAGAAGGAAGACATATAGGACTTCATAGGAGAAGAAAGACATATAGGACTTCATAGGAGGAAGAGGAAGACATATAAGACTTCATAGGAGAAAGAGGAAGACATGTAGGACTTCATAGGAGGAGAAGGAAGACATATAGGACTTCATAGGAGGAGGAGAAGGAAGACATGTAGGACTTCATAGGAGGAGGAAGACATATAGGACTTCATAGGAGAAGGAAGACATATAGGACTTCATAGGAGGAGGAAGACATATAGGACTTCATAGGAGGAGGAAGACATATAGGACTTCATAGGAGAAGGAAGACATGTAGGACTTCATAGGAGGAGGAAGACATATAGGACTTCATAGGAGAAGGAAGACATATAGGACTTCATAGGAGGAGGAAGACATATAGGACTTCATAGGAGGAAGAGGAAGACATATACGACTTCATAGGAGGAAGAGGAAGACATGTAGGACTTCATAGGAGGAGAAGGAAGACATATAGGACTTCATAGGAGAAGGAAGACATATAGGACTTCATAGGAGAAGGAAGACATATAGGACTTCATAGGAGAAGGAAGACATATAGGACTTCATAGGAGAAGGAAGACATATAGGACTTCATAGGAGGAAGAGGAAGACATATACGACTTCATAGGAGGAAGAGGAAGACATGTAGGACTTCATAGGAGGAGAAGGAAGACATATAGGACTTCATAGGAGGAGAAGGAAGACATGTAGGACTTCATAATAGGAGAAGAAGACATATAGGACTTCATAGGAGGAGGAAGACATATAGTGAGAATTACCATCCAGTAACCAGCTGTGCGTTGTCCTCTTCTCCAGCTCCGACAGCATGACGCGGGTGATGAGTTCATCGGGGACGGGAAGACCCTGCTCGATGTACTGCTTGGCCAACACACCAGCCTCTATGGAGAGAGAAAAACCAATGAAATATTCTATCTGTATCTTCCCTTATAGAGCAGAATATATAATACCGGATCATATATAATGGGGGGAGCTTCAGAAATAATTTAACCACTTCCAGGCCGCCGCACGCCGATATACGTTGGCTGTTTAAAGAAGCACATCTCTGTTATGGCAGCAGCTAGCTACCATAACCCCGGTATCCATCTCTTTAGGTCGGCAGTCCGGTTTTCGATAATAATGGTCTCTGCGGCGGATTCGCTGCAAGATTACTTTTATTGGCAGCGGGAGAGGGCCCACCCAACCCCCCCCCCCCCCCAGCCACTCTCCTTACCGGTGCCTTCGGCGGTGGCGATCGGGTCCTCTCGCAGGCTGCGCCTTAAAAAAGCACTAGGGGGCGTGCTCGCCTGGCGTGCCACCGAGGAACCGGGCACCCGCGATTGCTCATTAACTGAGCAGGAAAGTGGATCTGTGCGTGTAAACACACAGATCCACGTCCTGTCAGGGAGAGGGGACCGATGGCGTGTCTCTTATATATAAGGACAACCATCGGTCACCTCCCCCAGTCACCCCCCACAGTAAGAATCACTAATTAGGGAATACATTAACCCTATGATCGCCCCCTAGTGTAAACCCCTTCCCTGCCAGTCACATTTATATAGTAATCGATGCATTTTTATAGCAGGGATCGCTGAATAAATGTGAATGGTCCCAAAAATGTGTCAAAAGTGTCCGATGCGTCCGCCGCAATATCGCAGTCACGATAAAAATCGCTGATCACCGCCATTACTAGTAAAAAAAAAATAATAATAATAATAATAAAAATGCTATCAATCTATCCCCTATTTCGTAAACGCTATAACTTTTACGCAAACCAATCAATATACGCTTATTGCGATTTTTTTTTACCAAAAATATGTAGAAGAATACGAATCGGCGTAAACTGAGGACATTTTTTTTTTTTTTTTTAAATGGATATTTATTATAGCTAAAAATAAAAAATATATATATATTTTTTTAAACTTGTCCCTCTTCTTTTGTTTATAGCACAAGAAATAAAAACCACAGAGGTGATCAAATACCACCAAAAGAAAGCTCTATTTGTAGGGAAAAAATGATAATTAAAATCATTTGGGTACAGTGTTGTATGACCGCGCCATTGTCATTCAAAGTGTGACAGCGCTGAAAGCTGAACATTGGTCTTGGCAGGAAGGGGGTGAAAGTGCCCGGTAGGCAAGTGGTTAACATCTAAATTGGTAACCTGCGAAATCGGAGCATCAAAAAGCATCCATAAAAACAAACAGAGAGCCAGCCAGCATGCAGTCTCCCGTCCTCAAGCGATGACGTCAGCGCATCTGCCTCCCGACGTACGTTTCGTTAGATAGCGCCATCTGAGAAACGGACCAAAATTCCCCAAGCCAATAAAAAAAAGCTGAAATGCCTAGCAACAAATAACGCAACAGATAATTTTCTCTATTGGCTAATAAAAAAAATGTCTAAGCTCAAAAAGAGTGAAAAAAAAGCTAAAAAAAAAAACAAAAAAAAACACAACACCACGCCAAATCACGCATAAAATAACCGCACGGAAAAATGCCAGAAAACCGCTCAAAGACGATACGCTCAGGTGTGAATGCAGCCTAAGCCCCCGTTCACACCTAGGCGTATATACGCCTGTAGTGCGACGCCGCTGCAGCCCCGAGACGCCAGAGGGATGATTTTACATTGCCCTCTATGGAGATGGTTCACATCTCCACGCCGAACGCTGTACGCCTGAAAAAAAGTCCCGGACCTTTTTTTCAGGCGGCTTCCGGCATAGGAGATGTGAAACATCTCCATAGAGGGGGTGAAGGCTGCATTCACAATCGTGGCGTTTTGTCGCCGCAAATCGCGGTACAAAACGCCGCTATTTGTCGCCGCAATTCACGGGACAAAACGCCACGATTTTGTACGCCGAGGTGTGAATGCAGCTTAACTGTCTGCCCATATGAGGTACGGGGCAACAGCTACACTAACAGCCTACAGGACCCAGAGATTGCACCCCCCAATCTGCTGATCACGGGGACAATGCTTTGCAGGCTCAGAATAAATAAAATAAATTCATCTTATTTTTACCTGCAAAAAGATGTGCATTTATTAATTTTATTTACAAAGGTGAACTTATCCTTTACTTCTAAAAACATTCTACTAACAAGAAAAAAAAAATACAACAAACACACTGATCAATCAAAAATCAATTTTCATCATATTTCCTGATGGAAATTTAAATCAAATTCTAATTATTTATTTTTTTGGTTGCATTCAGGAACATTTCTATGATCAGTCATTCGTTTATCGAGTGTGCCTAGCATAACGAATAAACAGTGATGTTCTTGTAGATCCGTCTCCCAGCTACTGCGCTTCTGGGAATGGTTCTCTCTTCACTCCATCCATACTGGATATCTTATCTTTCACTTATACACTTCAGAAATAACACTGCAAGTCAACACAAGCCAAGAGTGAGCAAAATCCAGAGTCATGGCACTCAAGATTCAAGTAGAAGATTTATATACCGTATATACTCGAGTAAAAGCCGACTCGAATATAAGCAGAGGCACCTAATTTTACCACAAAAAAAAAAAACTGAGAACTTATTGACTTGAGTATAAACCTAGGGTGTCCATCTCCATGCCTCACTGTGCCCGTGTGCATGCCTCGCTGTGCCCATGACTAGACTGACGTTTAACATAGGAGTCTATGGGAGGGGTGCCCGGCTTTGAAAAATCGGTGCTACCCGGCCGTAGCTCCCCTAGACAACAAATTTTGCACACTTATAGAGGAGAAAGTGTGCCAAGTTAGGGTCCAGAGGACCTACGACCGGCACCCAAATTCACCAGAGAAATGATCGTTTATCATGGGAGTCTATGGAAGGGGTGCCCGGCTTTGAAAAATTGGTGCTCCCCAGCCGTAGGTCCCCCAGGCAACAAACTTTTCTGAAAAAGTGCTGAAAAACTCGGCTTATACTTGAGTAATACTAAACTAAACCACTAAACTACGGTAATACTAAACTAAACCACCTTGAAGAGGACCTGTGCCCAAAAAACCCAAGCAGCAGAGAAAGCACTTTTCCCCAGTTATTGCCTGTGGTCTCCCTGAAGCGGATTTTTTCTCCATTACTGACTTACTATGACCTCATAGCAGGTCTACCTGCCGATGACTAGTGATTTTTTTTTTCTGTTTACAAACGGTTTATTGAAAAAATAAATTTTTTGTGACTGCAACATAATGGCGGACACTTCGGAAAATTTTGACACATTTTTGGGACCATTGTCATTTTCACAGCAAAAAATGCATTTAAAATGCATTGTTTATTGTGAAAATGACAGTTGCAATTTGGGAGTTAACCACTAGGGGGGCGCTGAAGGGGTTATGTGTGACCTCATTTGTGTTTCTGACTGTAGGGGGGTGTGACTGTAGGTGCGACGTCATCGATTGTGATTCCCTATATAAGGGAACACACGATCGATGACGGCGCCACAGTGAAGAACGGGGAAGCCGTGTTTACACACAGCTCTACCCATTCTTCAACTCCGGGGACCGATCGCGGGACTCTAGCGGCGATCGGGTCCGCGAGTCCCGCGGCGGCGGTCACGGAGCTTCGAACCGGGTGCGCGCCGCGGGCGCTCACCCGCGACCCACGGCTGGGCATTATACAATCACGTACAGGTAGGCGATTGTGCCCAGCCGTGCCATTCTGGCGACGTATATCGGCGTTAGGCGGTCCTTAAGTGGTTAAGCGAAAAATCGTACGATCTGGCATCATAAAAACATTTTTCGTGCATGTTCGATCAAATAATAAATCGGATAAACGGTCCTGATCGGCTCTCGAAAGCTCTGTACTAACGATCAGATTATCGGACGATCGCGCCAAAATCTGTGTTTTTCGTCCGATTTTCTGATGGTGTGTACCGGCTTAAGTGTTAGAGGGGCTGAGTGAGGGAGGCGGCTGCACACAGAAGGCTTTTTATCTTAATGCATAGAATGTATAAAGATAAAAAAAAAACCTTCTGACTTTACGATCACTTTACGATCACCTGTACTGGGAGAAAGATGGACGCAATACAGAATATCTAGGAGTGAATTATATGACAAGTTCAGTCTCAGAACACTTCAAAGAATTCAAAAGGAAAAAACTTTTCTCACCAATACTTCACATGCTTGTCACAGGCACCAACCTGCCCTCATCAGTTACACATCATCTTTGACAACTAAAATGACATCTAGCTTCAGGGCATTTATTGTAAATACTGTATGTCACAAAAGTGAGTACACCCCTCACATTTCTGTAAATATTTTATGATCTCTTTTCATGTGAGAACACTGAAGAAATGACACAATGGGGCAGATATAGGAGATACGCTACGCCGCCGTACCTTACATGGCGTTCTTTCAAATCCTCAAAGATTTTGCGCCGTAAGTTACGGCGGCGTAGTGTATTTCTGGCGGCGGAATTCAAAACGGCGATTAGGGGGGCGCGTTTCATTTAAATGAAGCGCGTCCCCGCGCCGATTGAACTGCGCATGCTTCGTTTCGAAATTTCCCGCCGTGCATTGCGCGAAATGACGTCGCAAGGACGTCATTTTTTTAAACTTAGACGTGACTTACGTCCATCCCGATTCGTGGACGACTTACGCAAAAAAAAGAAAAAATTCAAATTTCGACGTGGGAACGACGGCCATACTTAAAGCGGTTGTAAACCACATAAACTTTTTTTTTTTTTTTTTATGAACCTGCAAGGCAAAAGGCATAATCGGCTAGTATGCACCGCATACTAGCCGATTATGAAATACTTACCTTGGAACGAGGTGAACACCACTTACCTGGTCCACGCCGAGCGAGATGTCATCTTGCTCCGGCGGTTTCTTCCGGGTATCGCCGCTCCAGCGCTGTGATTGGCTGGAGCAGCGATGACGTCACTCCCGCGCGTGCGCGCGGGAGATTTAAAATCGGCAGGGTCCGGCGGATGCAGATCCTTTCGCCGTGGATTCCCCCCCGCGCATGTGCTGCCCGCATTGCGGGGGGAATATCTCCTAAACCGTACAGGTAAGCCTCATTATAGGCTTACCTGTAGGTAAAAGTGAAAAAGTGGGTTTACAACCACTTTAACATGGCAAATCTAACTATACGCCGGAAAAAGCCGACTAGAGACGACGTAAGAGAATGCAAAAGGCCGCGCATACGTTCGTGGATCGTCGGAAATAGCCAATTTGCATACCCGACGCGGAAAACAACGCAAACTCCACCCAGCGGACGCCGAAGTATTGCATCTACGATCTAATGGCGTACGAAGCCTTACGCCTGTCGGATCAAACCCAGATGCCGTCGTATCTTGGTTTGAGGATTCAAACTAAAGATACGACGCAGGAAATTTGAAAGTACGCCGGTGTATCAGTAGATACGCCGGCGTACTCCGTCTGTGGATCTGCCCCTTTGTATCTACAATGTTGTGTAGTGAGTGTATAGCTTGTATAACGGTGTAAATTTGCTGTCCCCTCAAAATAACCCAACACACAGCCATTAATGTCTAAACCGCTGGCAACAAAAGTGAGTACACCCCTAAGTGAAAATGTCGAAATTGGGCCCAAAGTGTCAATATTTTGTGTGGCCGCCATTATTTTCCAGCACTGCCTTAACCCTCCCGGGCATGGAGGTCACCAGAGCTTCACAAGATGTCACCGGAGTCTCTTCCCCTCCTCCATGACGACATCACAGAGCTGGTGGATGTTGGAGACCTTGCGCTCCTCCACCTTCCATTTGAAGATGTCCCACAGATGAACAATAAGGGTTTAGGTCTGGAGACATGCTTGGCCAGTCCATCACCTTTACCCTCAGCTTCTTTAGCAAGCCAGTGGTCGTCTTGGGGGTGTGTTTGGGGTCGTAATGTTGAAATACTGCCCTGTGGTCCAGTCTCTGAAGGGAGGGGATCATGTTCTGCTTCAGTATGTCACAGTACATGTTGGCATTCATGATTCCCTCAATGATCTGTAGCTCCCCAGTGCCGGTGATCTGCCGATATAGTTCCTCCTATCGATATGGTTCCCCCCTTGACTGCGCAGGCGCCATCCGAGCCGACAGAAATCACCGAACCTGATCAGCTGTAGCAACAGGTCCAGGGCAACATGGAATTCGCTGAAAGTGGCCAGGCGGCCTCACGTCCTCGCTGCGCTCGCTCAGCCTCCTGGATCTTTTTTTTAACATCCTACAAGTCAACGGGAATGGTAAGGAATGAGGCTGGATGCCGCGCATTCGCTGTGTACAGCTGATCAGGTTCGGAGATTTCTGTGGACTTCGCCTGCGCCTACGCAGTCAAGCAGGGAACCATATCGATAGGGGAACTAGCTCGACAAGACACCGGCAGCACTCATGCCTCTGACTGTAGGCAAGACACGCTTGTCTTTGTCCTCCTCACCTGGTTGCTGCCACACACACTTGACACCATCTGAACCAACTTAGGGCCAGATTCTCGTGGTTCTGCGTATCTTTGCGCGGGCGCAACGTATCCGATTTACATTACGCCTCCGCAACTTAGACGGGCAAGTACTGTATTCTCAAAGCACTTGCTCCGTAAGTTGCGGAGGCGCAGCGTAAAAAGGCGCGCCCAATTCAAATTTGGAACAGGGGGGCGTGCTTTATGTTAATAACTTGTGACCCGCCGTGATTGACGTTTTTCACGAACGGCGCATGCGCCGTCCGTGGAATATCCCAGTGTGCATTGCTCCAAAGTACACCGCAAGGACGTATTGGTTTCGACTCGAACGTAAAGGACGTCCAGCCCCATTCACGGACGACTTACGCAAACAACGTAAAATATTCAAAATTTGACGCGGGAACGACGTCCATACTTAACATTGGTACGCCGCATGTACGCCAACATATAGCAGGGGTAACTTTACGCCGGGAAAAGCCTAACGTAAACGGCGCAACTGTACTGCGTCTGCTGGGCGTACGTTCGTGAATTTGCGTATCTAGCTGATTTACATATTTCTAGGCGTAAATCAGCGT
Organism: Rana temporaria; assembly: GCF_905171775.1. Classification (NCBI taxonomy): domain Eukaryota; kingdom Metazoa; phylum Chordata; class Amphibia; order Anura; family Ranidae; genus Rana; species Rana temporaria. The sequence continues at coordinate 196,994,888 of NC_053495.1, forward strand.
ACACGCCCCTAGCGGCCAGCGTAAATATGCAGTTAAGATCCGACGGCGTAACAGACCTAATAGAAATCTATGCGTAACTGATTCTAAGAATCAGGCGCATAGATACGACGGGCCAGACTCAGAGATACGCCGTCGTATCTCTTTTGAGAATCTGGCCCGAAGTTTATCTTGGTCTCAGACTATGGACAGTGCTGATTGGTTTAGACACACCCCCTGCTGAATCATAGCCTAATCTCTCCAATCAGCCGGAACGTGAGCTTTGCCGATTAGCTCTGACCCAGCAGGGGTTGTGTCAGAGAGACCACTGCTTCTTTATAGAGAGCAAGGGTCCTTCTCTACACCATGCAGGGACAGGCTCTTCTACTCGATTTAACCCCTTCCCAACCGCCGCATGTACATATACGTCGTCAGAATGGCACGTACAGGCACATTGGCGTACCTGTACGTCCCTGCCTAGACGTGGGTCGGGGGTCTGATCGGGACCCCCCCCCCCCCCGCGACTTGCCGCGGTCGGGTCCCCTCGGGGAGCGATCCGGGACGACGGCGCGGCTATTCGTTTATAGCCGCTCCGTCGCGATCGCTCCCCGGAGCTGAAGAACCGGGAGAGCCGTATGTAAACACGGCTTCCCCGTGCTTCACTGTGGCGGCTGCATCGATCGAGTGATTCCTGATATAGGGAGACTCGATCGATGACGTCATTCCTACAGCCACACCCCCCTACAGTTGTAAACACACACACAGTGATCCCTATCTCCTACAGCGCCACCTGTGGTTAACTCCCAAACTGCAACTGTCATTTTCACAATAAAGAATGCAATTTAAATGCATTTTTTGCTGTTAAAATGACAAAAATCCCAAAAATGTGTCAAAATTGTCCGAAGTGTCCGCCATAATGTCGCAGTCACGAAAAAAATCGCTGATCGCCGCCATTAGTAGTAAAAAAAAAAAAAATTATAAAAATGCAATAAAACTATCCCCTATTTTGTAAACGCTATAAATTTTGCGCAAACCAATCGATAAACGCTTATTGCGATTTTTTTTACCAAAAATAGGTACAAGAATACGTATCGGCCTAAACTGAGGAAGAAAAAAAAATGTATATATGTTTTTGGGCGATATTTATTATAGCAAAAAGTAAAAAATATTGCATTTTTTTCAAAATTTTCGCTCTATTTTTGTTTATAGCGCAAAAAATAAAAACCGCCGAGGTGATCAAATACCACCAAAAGAAAGCTCTATTTGTGGGGAAAAAGACGCCAATTTTGTTTGGGAGCCACGTCGCACGACCGCGCAATTGTCTGTTAAAGCGACGCAGTCCCAAACTGTAAAAACACCTTGGCAGCAATATGGTCCGGGGCTTAAGTGGTTAAAGAACACAAAAGCTGCAAGACTTTGAACACCTTCTGGTTTATTGCACTTTAAGGGTATTTAGCTGATTTAAACTGAAAGTTCATTAATTTAGCATGAAAAGCCTCGGATGTCTTTCGCGGTTCGATAGTTGGCCTCGCGGACGACGTCGGCCTCACAGATTGAAGGTCGCAGGTCTACAGGATAAAAAAGTGTTTCTTCAAAATGTGTCCTGACAGTTCCCTTCCAACGCTTCATGCTGAACAAGCGACAGATGGAGCGCGAGGGAACGAGGAGAGGCGAGGGCTGTGTGCCGGGCTCAGCATGCCTGATCTGCACCGACAAAAGGGAACCAAGCCAATTATTTCACACCAACAAAACATTCTTCCTAGAAATCTTGGGAAGTGCTGTGTTATCATTTACAATCAACTGGCCGAATACCACGTAATCCCCAGCTCACAGTAATGGGGCCGGCCACTTAGGGCACTCCAATTATAGGACCACGTTGGAGCTGTGAGGAACCCTCCGACTGTGGAGGAACTGCAGAAACGTTTTTTCTGTCCCCGTCCACGCTTCTGGATCCACTGATCAGGGCCACTATTAGAAACTGTAGGGCCCCATACAGCTTACCTAATAGGGCCCCTTCTACAGCCTACCTGGCCTCCTCCCCCTCAGGTGATCCGGGTGTTGGGAATCCCACCCTAATCTACTACACCATCTAGATTTCAGATATTGGGAAACCCACCCCCAAAGAAGACACCGCAGTACTGGTGGGAACACGCACAGAGGAGAAGGGGCACACACCGCTCTCTGGTGTCTGTACTTCGGGGGGCAGGGGGGGGGTCTCTACTGAGGAGGGGGGAGGGTGTCTATACTGGAGGGAGAGGGGGTCTGTACTGAGGGGGATGACACTTTTTTTTTGCACCAGTGCCACCTGCCAGTGCCAATTAGTGCCACTTGCCATCCAGTGCCATCTGTCAATGCCACCTGCCAGTGCCAATAACAGTGCCACCATCCAGTGCCAATTAGTGCCACCTTCCATCCAGTGCCATCTGCCAATGCCACCTGCCAGTGCCAATACCAGTGCCACCATCCAGTGCCAATTAGTGCCACCTTCCATCCAGTGCCACCTACCAGTGCCAACTAAAGCCATCAGTGCCACCTGCCAATGCCAACCAGTGCCATCTGCCAGTGCTAACTATTGCCATCCAGTGCCAATTAGTGCCACCTGCCAGTCAGTGCCAACCAGTGCCACTTGCCAGTGTCACCTGTTAGTGCCATGTGCCAACCAGTGCCATCTGCCAGTGCCAACCAGTGCCATCTGCCTGTGCCAACCAGTGCCATCTGCCAATCAGTGCCACCTGCCAGTGTCAATTAGTGCCACCTGCATCTCCAAGAAACTCTAGAACACCTTTTTTAGCTTTCTGGCATTACAGTTGCTTGGGAATCCCACACTTAATCTTCTACATCACCTGTAAACAGGTGTTAGTACAACTGCAATTGGAAACCAAACACTTGATGAGTGTAAACCAGCAAGCATGGGGTGACTGCGGGATGGCACAGTGGGCTTTCCGTAAATGGCACCCTCATTAACTTGTAAGCAGACCAATCTGATACTGTTATGCACATTCTGGAGATGGCATTGTGTTATCAGTACTTTAGTTTCAATAAGTAAAGGGAGAAAAAAGAAACTACAGTAAAACCTTGGTTTGAGAGCATTTTGCAAGACAAGCAACATTTTTTTTATAAATTGTGACTTGATATACAAGCGATGTCTTGATATAAGAGTAGCGTCATGTCACAACTGAGTATTAACCACTTAAGGACCGGACCAATATGCTGCTAACTGACCCAAGGGGTTTTTACAATTCGGCACTGCGTCGCTTTAACTGACAATTGCGCGGTCGTGCGACGTGGCTCCCAAACAAAATAGGCGTCCTTTTTTTCCCCACAAACAGAGCTTTCTTTTGGTGGTATTTGATCACCTCTGCGGTTTTTATTTTTTGCGCTATAAACAAAAATAGAGCGACAATTTTGAAAAAAATTCAATATTTTTTACTTTTTGCTATAATAAATATCCCCCAAAAACATATATAAAAAAAAAATTTTCCTCAGTTTAGGCCGATACGTATTCTTCTACCTATTTTTGGTAAAAAAAAAAATCGCAATAAGCGTTTATCGATTGGTTTGCACAAAATTTATAGCGTTTACAAAATGGGAGATAGTTTTTTTTTTTTTTTTACTACTAATGGCGGCGATCAGCGATTTTTTTCGTGACTGCGACATTATGGCGGACACTTCAGACAATTTTGACACATTTTTGGGACCATTGTCATTTTCACAGCAAAAAATGCATTTAAATTGCATCCTTTATTGTGAAAATGACAGTTGCAGTTTGGGAGTTAACCACAGGGGGCGCTGTAGGAGTTAGGGTTCACCTAGTGTGTGTTTACAACTGTAGGGGGGTGTGGCTGTAGGTCTGACGTCATCGATCGAGTCTCCCTATAAAAGGGATCACACGATCGATGCAGCCGCCACGGGGAAGCCGTGTTTACATACGGCTCTCCCCGTTCTTCAGCTCCGGGGAGCGATCGCGAGGGGGCGGCTAGAAACGAATATCCGCGCCCTCGTCCCGGATCGCTCCTGAAGCCACGGGAACCGGCGCATGTACGGGGGGGGGGGGGGTCCCGATCGGACCCCCGACCCACGTCTAGGCAGGGACGTACAGGTACGCCAATGTGCCTGTCCGTGCCATTCTGGCGATGTAAATGTACATGCGGCGGTCCGGAAGTGGTTAAAGAGAACAGCGGCGCCTCCAAGTGTAGCAATATGGTTACATATAATGAAGGTACAACATTTAGCAACATATTGCTACACTTAGGGCCCTTTCACACTGGTGCGTTTTTGCCACGTTTTCACGGTAAAAATAGCGCTATTAAAATGCTCCCCATGCCCCTCTCCATTGAAATGAATTAAAAACGCGGTAAAAACGCGGTAAAATCGCAGTGTTTTACCACGATTTTAACGCTCCGTTTTTACCGCCTTTTTACAGCGGATTTTAATTCATTTCAATGGAGGGGGCATGGGGAGCGTTTTATGAGTGTTTTAATAGCACTATTTTTACTGCGAAAATGCGGCAAAAAACGCACCAGTGTGAAAGGGCCCTTAAGAGGCGCCTCTCTTCTCTTTTATACTCTGGAGCTCCTGCTGGATTTTGCTTCTAATCCCCTTGTGGAGGCTTCCATTTGTGGATGGACATTTTATGAATAAATGGTTGTGGAACGAATCATTTGAGTTTACATTATTTCTTATGGGGAAATTTGCTTTGATATACAAGTGCTTTGCATTACAAGCCTGTTTCTGGAACGAATTATGCTCGCAATCCAAGGTTTTACTGTACTTCATAGGAAGCCAGCACAATTATGAGTATTTAAGACTGAATAATCAGCTTCTTGCTGAGGCCCAACCATGACAGGTTCTCTTTAAGGCTTTGAACACGCGCTGAGAATATGACCAGACTATCCAGGTCCATACTCATTCTAACAAGGACACATTGTGCGAACCCACCCGTCCCCCTCGTTCCCGTTCTTTATTTAGCTCAAAACAACTAAGATGAGCTTTCATGACCTTTTCACTGCGGCCTTTTCAAATCCTCCTCTAGCATGGACCCTCACACTCTTATCATTACATGAGGGCGTTATATAAAGGAGTGCAAAAGAAGCGACTTCTAGCACTCTAATGCATCTCCTTGTTCTGCCTAGTGACAGGACGCCGATCGTCTGTTCCCTCTCATCGGAAGCAGTGATCATTGACGTGTCACTGTAAGCTTCATCCCCTAACAGTTAGAATCACTCCCTAAGACACACTTAACCCCTTCCTGCCCCCCTAGTGGATAACCCCTTCACTGCCAGTCACATTTATACAGTAATCACTGCCTTTTTATATCACTGATCGCTGTATAAAATGTGAATGGTCCCAAAATAGTGTCAAAAGTGTCCGATGTGTCCGCCATAATGTCACAGTCACGAAAAATTATCGCAGATCGCCGCCATATTAAAGTGGAAGTAAACCCTCCTATTGTTTTCAGCCAAGGAAGCTGCCATCTTGGCCTCTCTTTAATCTGCAGCTGCCATGATGCTGTACATGTGATCCGTTATAAAACCAGCCATTGGATGGTTTGACAGTTTGGTTGAGACCACAAGCAAATATGACATCTAGCATTTCCGGCATGCCGGGAATGTTAACTGTTTTTTTTAAACTATGAAATAGATGGGTTTACTTCCGCTTTAAGTTAAAAAAAAAAAGCCATAAAACTACCCCCTATAACTTTTGCGCAAACCAATCGATAAACGCTTATTGTGATTTTTTTTTTTACCAAAAATATGTAGAAGAATACGTATTGGCATAAACTGAGAAAAATGCTTTTTAAAAGAAAAAAAATTGGGGATATTTATTATAGCAAAAACTACAAAATATTGCTTTTTTTTCAAAATTGTCACTCTATTTTTGTTTATAGCACAAACAATAAAAATCGCAGAGGTGATCAAATACTACCAAAAGAAAGCTCTATTTGTGGGGAAAAAAAAAAAAACAACATAAATTTTGTTTGGGTATCACATTGCACGACTGCGCAATTGTCCGTTACAGCGACGCAGTGCCGAATCACAAAAAGTGGCCTGGTCTTTGGGCAGCTGAAGTGGTTAACACCCAACCCAAACCCCCCCCCCCCCTTATCACTTCCCCCGGGCCTGCTGGTGTCTATAATTATATCCTCTCATATTGTAAAGGTCACCTGCAAGGAGCAACAATACCCAGTAAGTACATTCCTTGTGTCACGCTCGGTCCTGTTGATCGCTCACTTAGCATTTATAGGTGGCGTCACGTTCCCCCCCATACCTGAAAGTACAGGATTTCGACCAGGTAGTAGCGCACTGTCTGCGCTCGAGGAGACGCACGCATAAGTCTGTCTCAAACTGGGACCAGCGGCTGTGTCTGTGCAGCCCCTGCATTCCAACAGAATGGGAACTGGCTGAACACAGAAGTGCGGAACACCTGTACATCCCGTACAGACAAACAGCGCCCTTCACAAGGCGGCACGGACAGTGCCATCTTAAGAGCATTGTAGGCCCCCGGGCAATACAGTGCACTGGGGCCCCGTCTACACAATCACACAAGAGAATAAAAATGCTAAATTATCAATAAGGTGATATTTATTGGTACTTCCAACAAAATCAGCGTTTAAACATTAACACAACGTTTGGACAATATAACACGAGCTTGAAAATCAAGAAATTACAGATTGAAATGGCACAGTGGCTGCATTTGACGGGCACAGTGGCTGCATTTGACGGGCACAGTGGCTGTGATGGAATGGCACAGTGGCTGTGATGGAATGGCACAGTGGCTGCATTTGATGGGCACAGTGGCTGCGATGGAACGGCACAGTGGCTGCATTTGACAGGCACAGTTGCTGCATTTGACAGGCACAGTGGCTGCATTTGACAGGCACAGTCGCTGCATTTGACAGGCACAGTCGCTGCATTTGACAGGCACAGTCGCTGCATTTGACAGGCACAGTGGCTGCGATGGAACGGCACAGTGGCTGCGATGGAACGGCACAGTGGCTGCATTTGACAGGCACAGTGGCTGCATTTGACAGGCACAGTGGCTGCATTTGACAGGCACAGTGGCTGCATTTGACAGGCACAGTGGCTGCGATGGAACGGCACGGTGGCTGCGATGGAACGGCACAGTGGCTGTGATGGAACGGCACAGAGGCTGTGTTTGACGGGTACAGCAAATTACTTACAGGGTGAGGCCGTAGGTCAGGTCAGGTGGCAACGCAGTCACTCACACTCACAGCAAGGCAAGCTCAGGACAGGTTCAGCTCAGTCAGGCCGCCCTTCTCAGAAGTGCTTCGCTGTCCGCTCGCTCCCCTCCCTCTGAGCCACGCCGAGTCTGAAGATGGCAGAGGTGGGTGGAGCTAGTTTTCCAGCCGCGGTACGCTCTGAATCCTGGGGCGGCTGCGGCGCGCTCTGAATCTTGGGGCAGCCGCGGTGCACTCTGAATCCTGGTGCAGCCGCGGCCTCTGACATCACTGGTTGCTAGGCGCCGGGCGATTCTAGCAACCAGTGCAGTCGAGTGAGTGGCGGGCGGCGTGCCACAGCTTTGGCGCCCCTTCTCTTAGCCCCCCAGGCAAGTGGGGCCCCCCCATACGCGTGCCCATGCGAAAAGACGGCCCCGGGTACAGATCGGTACGCCAGTGTGAATCAGACCTAAGGCTCCATTCACACCAATGAGGTATTTTTTATGCTTTTTGGCAGAAACGCAGGCCTTTTTTTTTTTAACATGGGTTCCTATGGAAAGCATTCACTTCAATGCATTTTTGTGCCTCCGTGTTTTTGGAGAGGGTTGGGGACTTTTTTTAAATGCAAACAGTGCATTTTTGGTTCAATAGAAGCTGCAGAAAAAGCATACAGTGCGTTTTTACCACGATTTGCATTTTTAAATGTGCCCCCCAACAAATTCCCCCCCCAAAAAAGCATAAAAAAAAAATAAAAAATAATGCAAAAGCGGTAAATAAAAAAAAAAAATAGAAAGCACAGCAAAAAGCACTGCAGAAACGCTCAAAAGCAACATGCATAGATGTGAATCGTGTCTAGGGCCCCTTTCACACTGGGGCGTTTTTGGAGCGTTATTACAGCATTATTACAGCGTTTTTCAAGCGTTATTACAGCATTTTTCAAGCGTTATTACAGCGTTATTCGAGCGAAGCCTCATCTGCAATCCCAATGTGCTGGTAAAGCTCTGCTAAGACCCTAAATTTTTAGTGCGTTTTTGCAGTGCCTCGGTGTGAAAGGGCAAGGCGTTTTAACAGCGCTTTTCAATTCATTTCAATGGAGAGGGGCGTTTTTGGAGCGTTTTTTTCAGCGCTCAAAAGCTGCTCCAAAGCTGCTGCTTGCAGGACTCAGTGCGAAAGGGTCCATTGAGATGCATGGACGCTAAAACTCTGTAAAAACGCTTCAGTGTGAAAGGGGTCTAAGGCTTTATTCACACCAATGCGTTTTTTCATGCATTTTGCAGAAACGCAGGACATTATTTTTAACACAGCGGTCTAAAAATAAGAATTCTTAGAAGAAATAGGCTGACACGGATAAGAAGCAACGCCTAAATCCACATTGTGATATACTACAGCTGTGCTATGTCTACATGCATGTCCCTCCATAATGTCGCATGCCATTGTGCCAACCTCATTGACAGGTGTTGTCAAAGTCACCGGCTGCACGGGGCCCGCTGACCCCGGGACAATCTGGACTGGGAGCCAAACTCCGCACATCGTTCACTAGTGGCGTCAGCTGTTTGTGCCTCTCTATGCTGTCCAGCAGTGTAGCTGCAAAGATTTAGGCCTTCATGTCTGTAGGCGGCACCTGGGCTTTCCTAGGAGGGAGGATATGGCACAATTTACATTGCATTGGCTCGAGTGCCCATGTGTTAGTCTGGCCATACACAATACTTAAGCGAGAAAATAAAACCCTACGTCACCAAGCGCGTGCTCCGGTCAACCAACCAAAACCTTCTCCAAATTCCTAAATCCCGCTACAAATCTAAGGGAGAACGCAGATTTTCGGTCCAAGGACCACGGCTCTGGAATGCTCTACCCACTACCATCCGCTTAGAGGAAAACCATCGGGCATTTAGGAAAAAACTAAAGACCCACCTCTTCTGAAAGACCGGTACGACGCTGGATTCTAAGCGCCTTGAGGCGATTAAGTTCGCATTTGCTGCGCTATACAAGTTACTCACTCACAATTCAGCTCAGCAGGAACCAGCCAAGATCCGAACCATTATTGGGCAGCCTGAATTGTACCAAGTTGATCGATCGATCAACTTGGGTATAACCAGCCTCCCAGGATCTCTTGCAATTATCGCTAGCGGCTTATATAGCCAATAGTGATAATCACTGTCTTCTCATAAGTGCCCATCAGCGGCGGTCCGTCCATAGAGGGCACTGGAGCGCCGCCCCCTCTGGCTCCGCACCGCCACTGAAAATAACATACATTCATGCATTGCATGAATGCATGTTATTATTGCCAGCTGCGGCTGGTCTATTCAGAGATGGCTGGACATTGAGCGCCGACCACCTGAATAACGGCAGCTGGTTGGCTGTGCTGAAGTGCCTATCAGAGCCAGCGGCTCTGGTAGGCTTTCCGTGTACAGCCCTCGTCTCCCGGATGTCTTATCCAGGGAACGTATGGGGTGCGTTCCTTGGATAAGACTGACGGCCGTCTCAGCCAATCAGGTTAGCCGATTCTGGTTATCAGTAACCTGATTGGCTGAAGCATCTCCAAGGCGGGAGAATAAGACATCGAGGGACGTCGAGGATTAAGGTAAGTGCATTTTACAGGGCACAGCGGCGACAAAGGGCACAGTGGCATCAATGGGCACAGTAGTGACAATGGGCACAGTGGCAAAAATTAAAGGACATAGTGACATGCACAGTGGCATCAATGGGCACAGTGGCGACAATTAAAGGGCACAGTGGCAACAATTGAGGGGCACAGTGGCTGCGTTTGATGGCATGGCACAGTGGTGACAATTGATGGCACAGCGGCTGCGTTTGATGGCATGGCACAGCGGCTGCGTTTGATGGCATGGCACAGCGGCTGCGTTTGATGGCATGGCACAGCGGCTGCGTTTGATGGCATGGCACAGCGGCTGCGTTTGATGGCATGGCACAGCGGCTGCGTTTGATGGCATGGCACAGTGATGACAATTGATGCCACAGGGGCTGCAATTGATGGGCACAGTGAGGCTGCAATTGTTTTCTTTTTTTTTTTACGTTTGCGCCCCCCCAAAAATTTTGAGCACCAGCCGCCACTGGTGCCCATCAGTGCAGCCTCGTTGGAGCAGCCTTACCACTGCAGCCTCACCGGAGCAGCCTTATCAGTGCAGTCTACTAGAGCAATCTCATCAGCACTACCTAGTGAGAAAGACCAACCTGGTACTGGCCACGCCAGCCAAGCTCCGCTTACCATCTGTGGGTTCTGGATATCCGTAACAAAGGTGGATTTTCCGGATTTTGCCCAGGACAGGCTCAGACCGGGACATCGGTCCGATTTTTGGGAATGTCCCGGGCAAAAAAAAAATCAAAAAAAAAAATCGGGACTGTTGGCAACTACGGGAGTGTGTTTGCAGTACAGAACACCTCCCCCTCTCCTTGTCTCCATAACAGGGGAGTGTTTTGTAGTTCACAAAGAGAACAGGGAACAAAATTATGTTTTTAAGTTAGTGGAAGAAACTGACATACCTGGAGGAAACACATTAAGGGCCAGATCTTTACGACTTACGACGGGCGTATCAGTAGATACGCCGTCGTAAGTCCGAATCCGCGCCGTCGCAACTTTAAGCGTATGCTCAAACTGAGATAGGCTTAAATGTTGATGAAATACGGCCGGCGTAAGTCTCCTACGCCGTCGTATCTTAACTGCATATTTACGCTGGCCGCCAGGGGCGTATACGCTGATTTACGCCTAGAATATGTAAATCAGCTAGATACGCCTAATTACGAACGTACGCCCGGCCGTCGCAAGATACGCCGTTTACGTAAGGGGTTTTCAGGCGTAAAGATAAACCACCAAAAACATGGCGCAGCCAATGTTAAGTATGGGCGTCGGAACCGCGTAGAATTTTTCAAATTTTACGTCGTTTGCGCAACTCGTCCGTGAATGGGGCTGGCCGTCATTTACGTTCACGTCGAAAGCATGACGATTTGCCAACGTCATTTGGAGAATGCGCACTGGGATACGTCCACGGACGGCGCATGCGCCGTTCGATCGAAACGTCATTTACGTGGGGTCACAGTTAATATACATAAAACACGCCCACAGCTTCAACATTTGAATTAGTCGGGCTTACGCCGGCCCTAATACGCTATGCCGCTGTAACTTTGGCGCCAAAATCTTTGAAAATACCATACTCGCCTCTCAAAGTTACGGCGGCGTAGCGTATAGGAGATACGCTATGCCCGCCTAAAGGTACGTGAATCTACCCCTAAGAATATACAAACTCTATGTCGAGCATGGAACTGGGACCCCAGAAATACACGGGTAGCAGGTTGATACTCGGCTGCCCTTGGAGGTGGGCATCACAGTCTATTATTAGAATGAATATGCAGCTTGGCTTCAGAATGGAATCTAACGTACCGTTATCAGGCTATAAAAGACGGGTTCTATTCACTCATGCCATCTGTATGGGAAAAGGAATGTAAGAGAGTATTTCATACTATGTTCTATGGCAGCGGCTGTCAACTTACTAGGTAAGGGTCTCACATAAAGTAACATGTGACCCAAATACGCAAAAATTGTGGTGCCATTTTACCATGATTTTGCCGCCACTTCAATTCATTTCAATGGGAAGTTGCATTTTTGGTGCGGCAAAGCCCGCCCTGCCCCAAAGCAGGCGCTGGCTCGCTCCCCCCCTTTCCTGACCTGCATGCTCGGATCAGGGTCTGATATGGAGTTTTGGGGGGCCCCACACTATTTTGTATTTTTTATTTTGGCTTGGGGTACCACACAATCCATAGGAGGGACCCTACGCCATTTTTTCTAGATTTCAGCTGTCAGCGGGGGAAGCCCGCTGACAGCTGATGACTCATCAGTTTTTAAAGTGGAGGTTCACCCTAAAAAACATCTATATACCATAACATCCAGCATACTTCCGACATCTACAGTATGCTGTTTTTTTTTTTTTTTTGCCGCACATACCGTTTTATTGTTATTTCCTCCCTGGCTTCCGGGTCCTGGGTCCCGCGGGAGTGGGCGTTCCTATCCAGAGGTTAGATGATTGACGTCTGGTGAAAAACTTCCCCTGGCGCATAAGGCGCGTCACCAGTTTTCCGTAACTACCCGACCTGCGAGTCTGCTCTATATGGCGCCTGCGCCCGCTTTATAGAGCTGACTGCGCAGGAGCCATATAGAGCCGACTCGCAGGTCGGCTAGTTACGGAAAACTGGTGACCTTATGCACCAGGGGAAGTTTTTTTAAGACATGACATACAAAACACATATACGGACTCGGCACAACACCGAGCCCGACAGTCGGCCAACATGGCCGGCAATAACATTCACTGACAATCTGCCATGAACTGACAGCACCACTTCATAGATCCCAGGAAAACCAAGCCCCCCCCCCCCCCCAACCACCCCCATTGGTCAGTCGTCCCCCAAGCGCTGTCACACTTTGAATGACAATTGCGCGGTCATGCTACACTGTAACTATGTGATTTTTTTTTATCATTTTTTTTTACACAACTAGAGCTTTCCTTTGGAGGTATTTAATCACTGTTGGGTTTTTTATTTTTTTACTAAAGACCGAAAATTTTGAAAAAAATACGTTTCTTAGGGCCAGATTCTCGTAGATCGGCGTTAAACTATGCGGCCGTAACGTATTTCGTTTACGTTACGCGCCCACAAGTTTTACGGGCAAGTGCTTGATTCACAAAGCACTTTCCTGTAAAGTTGCGGTGGCGTAGCGTAAATTCTCCTAATTCAAATGATCCGGGTAGGGGGCGTGAATCATTTAAATTAGGCGCGTTCCCGCGCCGATCGTACTGCGCATGCGCCGTCCCTAAAATTTCCCGACGTGCATTGCGCTAAATGACGTCGCAAGGACGTCATTGGTTTCGACGTTAACGTAAATGGCGTCCAGCGCCATTCACGGACGACTTACGCAAACAACGTACTTTTTTACATTTCGATGCGGGAACGACGGCCATACTTAACATTGGTTGCCCCTCATATAGCAGGGGCAACTTTACGCGACATAAATTCACTGCGTCGACCGCGCGTACGTTCGGGAATCTCGCGTAAATAGCTAACTTGCATAGACGACGGGTAAAACGACGTCGGCGACACCTTACGGCGGGGAAAAAAAATGCATCTAAGATCTGACAGTGTAAGAGCCTTACACCTGTCGGATCTAATGGATATCTATGCGTAACTGATTCTAAGAATCAGTCGCATAGATACACCGGGCCAGATTAGGACTTACGACGGCGCAAATGGCGTTGCGCCGTCGTAAGCCCTTTGAGAATCTGGCCCTTAGTTTCTGTCAGTAAATTTTGTAAATAAGTAATTTTTCTCCTTCACTGATGTGCACTGATGAGGCGGCACTGACGAGTACTGATTAGGTGGCATTTATGAGGAGGGACTAATGTCACACTTATGTATATGTCACACTTATGGGCACTGATAGGTGGCACTAATGGGCATTGGTGGGAAGCAATGATGAGCAGCACTGGAGGCGGCACTGATAGCCAGCACTGACTGGCATCACAAATGGGTACGGATTGGTGGCACAGATTGGCAGAACTGATGGGTGGCACTTATAGGCACTGATGGGCAGCACTGATGGGCAGCACTGATGGCTGGAACTGGTGGAGCTTCATTGTAATCAGGGCACTGATGATCAGTGCCCTGAATACAAGTCTCGATGTCCACTGCGAGGAGATGCCGCTGATCGGCTTTCCTCACCACACACTCTGTCAGTGTCAGGCAATGAGAGCCGATTACCGTCATTTCCATATTTACATGCGACCAGCTGTGATTGGATAGCGATCACATGGTTAAAGACCCGCGGCTCTTAACAGAGATCGGAGTCGCACGTGTTCTAGCAATACGGCACGATCGCCACGCTGCGCAAGAACGTCTGTTTTGGGACAACATCATATGACATCGTCCCAGAACAAGAGCCGCACCGCCCCTCCGTCATTTGACGGTAGGTGGGCGGCAAGCGGTTAACAACCAGCTAAAAAAAAAAAAAAATGCATGAAAAGTGCATGCAAAAACGCATTAAAAACGCTGTTCAAAAACGTGCCTGAAAATTGCATTAACTGCTCAGTGTGAACAAATACTGGACAGAATAAGGATCAATAACCAATAAGTTAGTTACATAAATAAATTCTAGCTCAGATTTGTCTGTTTTTATAGGTTTGCTTTCCCTTTTCCGTTTGGAGTTTTCCTTTATTACGCCAATTTGTAATTCGCAGAGGAGACAGGTACAAATAATTGCAAGGGTTATTTTTTGCAACCAAGGGAAATTTACAATCTTGTTTAAACAGTTCTCCTTCAGGAACACAATTTATGACGACAATTGCGCGGTTGTTACCAATTTTGCACCTAATTAGACAAATCGCTCACGGCCGGTCCCGTCTCTTTACAGATCGCCTTCTCTAATAGGCACAGCTGCCGGGGAACCACAAAGAAATCTCTTCTCTCCGCTATCCCTTTAAATATCTGTTGATACGAGAGATCCATTATTCTTATCTCTAGAGGACCAACAAGCAAACGCTTTGCCAAGGCCAATGGCAGAGATAACCATGAATACGATCACCGGAGGCGTCTCAAGTGTTTATTCACTTGAAAATGTTATCTCTGGAATAGAAGTGTGTTTAGCAGCTCACATACAGGAAGCGTGGCTTTATATGCCACCAATCTAGCCAGATCGCGACTCAGATTTGGTGTTTTTCTTCTGTAATACATAGAAGAGATCAAACTCCATTAAAGTGTTACTAAACCCAGGAGCCTGCATTCATTATACAGCGGAACCTCGGATTACGAGCATAATCCGCTCCTAGACATGTGCAGACTGCAATATTTTGTTTTGTTTTTTCGTTTTCGTTTGGAAAATAAATTTATTTAGTTACTCCCGAAAATCGTTTTGATTTATTTCGTTTTTCGTTGGGGAATAGCTTTCGTCCGAAAATCCAATACAGTACTTGGTTTCTGTCGAATGGTCAAAAGAATATTCGACGGAACGTCGAATATTTTTGGTTTCTGTCGATTGGTCAGAATATTCGACGGACCGTCGAATCTTTACGTCGAATCGTACATTTCCGTTCGAATATTCCGCCTACAAGAATTCTAATGTTGTATGACTAGTAATAATGTCGAATCCATTTTCTCATGAATCGAAATCTATTCTCTGTAATGTCGAATCTATTATTTCTATAGTGTCGAATCTTTTCTCTATAATGTCGGATCTTTTCTCTATGATGTCGAATCTTTTCCCTATAATGTCGAATCGCTCTAATATCTAATTTTTACCGAAACGAAAACGAAAATAAAGCATTTTTATGTCGGATCTTTCGGTTTTCGTTTCTTGCACTTTCGTTATCGTTTGTTAAAACCATAACGAAAAAAACTGATTTTTGGACGAAAATGCATTCTAACGAAAACGAATGCACATGTCTATCCGCTCCAGGAGAATGCTCGCAATCCAAAGTACTCGCATATCAAAGCGAGTTTCCCCATTGAAGTCATATGACGTCCTGTCAGAACAATAGGGTATTCAGCCCGCCGTCATTTGACGGCGTGCGGTTCCCTAGTGGTTAAACAGTGCTGATTGGCCCTGTGCTGATCACATGTACTCTAAGAAAAAAAAAATTCTCTAGCACACCAAACTGAGCATGTGCAGAATGCCCCCAAGGCTCTTACTATCAGGAGATGGATTGGGGACAGCAGAAGGGGAGAATCAAAGATGATAGGCTCAAACAGCCTTTTTACACATTGCAGAGGAATAACCCCTTAGGTTCCACAGCGAGTATAACAAGCATGATTTACTGCAAATACAGACTGATCTTATGGTTGTATTGGGGTTATGGTTACAGGGAGGGTTATTTTTGTTTCGGTTACAGGGAGGGCTAGTGTTGAGGTTATGAGTACAAGAAAGAATAGTATTAGGGATTTGGTTACAGGGAGGATTAATGTGAAGGTTAGTATTAAAGAGGGTTATTGTTAGGGTAACAGGGTGTTAAGGAGTTTTATTGGAGTTGCAGTTACAGAGACTGTTAGGGTTTTAGTTAGAGGGAGCAATAATATTAGGGCTATAGGGAAAACTAGTGTTAGGGTTACAGGAATAGATAGTGTTAGGATTACAGAGAGGGATAGTTTTAGGTTAGGTTAGTGTTAAGGTTACAAGAAGCATAGGTGTGCGCAGCCTATTGCATTAGGGTGTGCACTCCAATTGTATTAAAACATGGATGGCGTCAGTAGAGCAGAGGTTGGTGTCAGAGCAGAGGGCGGTGTCAGTAGAGCAGAGGGCGGTGTCGAGTAGAGCAGAGGGCGGTGTCGAGTAGAGCAGAGGGCGGTGTCGAGTAGAGCAGAGGGCGGTGTCGAGTAGAGCAGAGGGCAGTGTCGAGTAGAGCAGAGGGCGGTGTCAAGTAGAGCAGAGGGCGGTGTCAAGTAGAGCAGAGGGCGGTGTCGAGTAGAGCAGAGGGCAGTGTCGAGTAGAGCAGAGGGCGGTGTAGAGTAGAGCAGAGGGCAGTGTCGAGTAGAGCAGAGGGCGGTGTCAGTAGAGCAGAGGGCGGTGTCAGTAGAGCAGAGGACGGTGTAGAGCAGAGCAGAGGGCGGTGTAGAGTACAGCAGAGGACGGTGTCAGTAGAGCAGAGGGGGAATCTGCGCCTCATGGGGTAATTATGGTGTGCCCAGGCACACCCCCTGCACATGTCTATGACAAGAAGGGTTTGTTTTTTGGTTATAGTTACAAGGTAATAATAATTTTCTCTAGTTTTCATGATGACCATTATCGCAGAGACTAAAAATGATTTGTTACAGTGACAACTTTGGCGAGATATCTTCTTGCTGCCTGCTGGGAAGCAGGACGGTGTCGGTAGGGCAGAGGACGGTGTCGGTAGGGCAGAGGACGGTGTCGGTAGGGCAGAGGACGGTGTCGGTAGGGCAGAGGACGGTGTCGGTAGGGCAGAGGGCGGTGTCGGTAGGGCAGAGGGCGGTGTCAGTAGAGCAGAGGGCGGTGTCGGTAGAGCAGAGGGCGGTGCCAGTAGAGCAGAGGACGGTGTCAGTAGAGCAGAGGACGGTGTCAGTAGAGCAGAGGACGGTGTCAGTAGAGCAGAGGACGGTGCCAGTAGAGCAGAGGACGGTGTCAGTAGAGCAGAGGACGGTGTCAGTAGAGCAGAGGACGGTGTCAGTAGAGCAGAGGACGGTGTCAGTAGAGCAGAGGACGGTGTCAGTAGAGCAGAGGACGGTGTCAGTAGAGCAGAAGGCGGTGTCAGTAGAGCAGAAGGCGGTGTCAGTAGAGGGGGAATCTGCGCCTCACGGGGCAATTATGGTGTGCCCAGGCACACCCCCGGTACACGCCTATGACAAGAAGGGTTCGTTTTTTGGTTATAGTTACAAGGTAATAATAATTTTCTCTAGTTTTCACGATGACCATTATCACAGAGACTAAAAATGATTTGTTACAGTGACAACTTTGGCGAGATATCTTCTTGCTTCCTGCTGGGAGGCAGGACGGTGTCGGTAGAGCAGTGGGCGGTGTCGGTAGGGCAGAGGGGGGTGTCGGTAGGGTAGGGCAGAGGGGGGTGTCGGTAGAGCAAAGGGCGGTGTCAGTAGAGGGGGAATCTGCGCCTCATGGGGTAATTATGGTGTGCCCAGGCACACCCCCTGCACACGCCTATGACAGGGAGGGTTCGATTTTTGGTTATAGTTACAAGGTAATAACAATTTTCTCTAGTTTTCATGAGGACTATTATCACAGAGACTAAAAATGATTTGTTACAGTGACAACATTTGGAGAGATATCTTCTTGCTTCCTGCTGGGCCCAATAAGATTTTTCTTGCTTGACAAGAACAAGGATTGTGCCCGAAACAGAGACAAGTCTTGGCTTCAGATGCACCTTACATTGGAAACATACTTCAGTCATTGTCATTTTTTTTCACCACTGGCAGTAATTTGACGCTAAGCACACAATCACTCGTAGGACAGTAGACATGACCTCGGGTCATAGAGGGAGATCACGCAAGTAGTCCCATCATTATGTACTAATGTGTCCCTGCTCCTTTAATTCTCGCACGTTGCAGTAATATTCCACAACAAGCATTGTTGTCTCTTCCTATGGGGTGGTTGGCAGGATCCCAAAGCAAACTCCATCATCAAAGAGTCCTCCCTTCTCTGGGCTGCAGGGAGGAGATCTGTCACTGTCTTCTGTCTAAACAGGAAGATTAATACGGAGAGGGACTGTGATCATGGAGGCAATTTACCTTACATCTCCCCTCTTATAAGCTGATCTCCAGACTGAGTTAAAAAAAACACCATTAAATTCAGTTATTTAAATCATTAAAAAATCATTTATTTTTAAATGTTGCTCACATAAACACCCAATCTCTCATGATAACGGATTTCCGTTATCTCTGGTATATTAGAACTGGGAGGGGCAGAGCCGTCATCTAACCAGGAAAGCAATGAAGTGGAGGACAAGGCGGGGAGATGACCTTGTCTGTTGTCTGCTGTTGCTTCTTCACTGTCCAATAACAGGATTTTAGCGGTGCTTTATCGTAATTTTTGTGGCGCTATTCGGCCACCAGCGTGGCGCTTTTAACCCACCCTAGCGGGCAGAAAAAGGTTAAAACCGCACACAAAGTGGCACTTTGCCGGAGGTGCTGCCCATTGATTTCTATGGGCCGGGGCGTATTAGGAGCAGTGTATTCACCACTCCTACAGCGCCTCAAAAATGCGGCTAGCAGGACTTTTACTGCCTTGCCAGCGCACCGCTCCAATGTGAAAGCCCTCGGGCTGCGCCAGGGTGAAACACCTCGGGCCCCTCCAGCGTGAAACACCTCGGGCCCCTCCAGCGTGAAACACCTCGGGCCCCTCCAGCGTGAAACACCTCGGGCCCCTCCAGCGTGAAACACCTCGGGCCCCTCCAGCGTGAAACACCTAGGGCCCCTCCAGCGTGAAACACCTCGGGCCCCTCCAGCGTGAAACACCTCGGGCCCCTCCAGCGTGAAACACCTCGGGCCCCTCCAGCGTGAAACACCTCGAGCCGCTCCAGCGTGAAACACCTCGGGCCGCTCCAGCGTGAAACACCTCGGGCCGCTCCAGCGTGAAACACCTCGGGCCGCTCCAGCGTGAAACACCTCGGGCCGCTCCAGCGTGAAACACCTCGGACCGCTCCAGCGTGCAACACCTCGGGCCGCTCCAGCGTGAAACACCTCGGGCCGCTCCAGCGTGAAACACCTCGGGCCCCTCCAGTGTGAAACACCTCGGGCCGCTCCAGTGTGGCTCCTGGGCTTTCACACTGGAGTGAAAGGAGCGGCTCTTTAAGGGCGCTATTTTTAGCATTATAGCGCCTGCAAAGCCCCTCAGTGTGAAAGGGGTCTTAAAGTGGTTGTAAACCCTAGGGCAAAAAAAAACCCTGCACGACAAAAGGCATAATGAGCTAGTATACATAACATACTAGCTCATTATGAATTACCTGAGATCGAAGCCCCCCCGCAGCCGTCCTCGTACACCGCTCCGGTGGCCGACATTGCTCCCGGAGTTACCTCTGGGTAGCGCAAGCTCCGGCTCTGCGATTAGCCGAAGCTGCAATGAAGTCACCCCCGCTGTGGTGTGCGCAGGAATCTGGAAGCCCCCTTAAACCCCACATCCCACCCCATGTGAATTACAGCATTTTTAAGTTGCGCAAATGTGAATGTAACCTTAGGCAGCATTTGACAAAAGCACCCGTCTACAAAAGCCCATAATGTTAACCTGAAGCCTTCACCTACATACCGGCATCACAGGTTCGGGAACTATGCCTACACTGTAAGGGTTAACTACTCCTTTAGGTCTAGGGGACATGAAAAAGAAGACTGACTTACCTGACCCTCGGTACCGCTAGACCAGTCCCCCATTCCCTAGTGGTCTACAGATCTCGTGTCATCAAAACTCATACAAGGTCCATAGCCCATCATTATACAGGAGCAGGCCGAGGGACAGTCCACCCCCGGAGTGTGGAGAAGCGCCACGTGTCTGGGGAGCGGAGGATCAGGTAAGTAAAAGTGCTTTCAGTCTCCTATGGACCTAAATGAGCAGTCAGGGGAAGCCCAAGAGTAAGGAGGAACTTTAGATTTACCGGAGTTGGCCTTTAACATTACTGCATCCAATCTATGGCAATTATATCTCCTACCTGCAAATACCAACTCCCCAGTCTGTCCCCCTTCTCCACAACTGATATGACTTTTGGGTGCCCTTCATCGCTGCAGCCCACAGCCCGTCAGTCACTAGTTAAGCAGCTAGAGAAAAAGGTTAAACAGTTAGAAAAGCAGGTCATTAAATCCCCAGCCAGCAAAACAAGCTGTTCATTCAAAGCGCATCAATCCGCTTACTTGGTTTCTTTCCCCATCTTAGCTCGTTAACCATTTGATTGACACAAGCACTGACAGTCTTGTTATGGGGGAGGGGGAACTGTACGGCACGCCAATAAGTCACAGGTCCCAATGGCAAGAGACGTTCTCGTCGTGAACATGTACGCTCAGATTGCCCAGGCGTCCCCATGTATCCCTGCGCCATAGGCGTGCGCACAGGGTGTGCCAGGTGTGCCCAGGCACATCCTCATCACCCTGTGCAGCATAGATCCCCCTACTGCCCTAGCTCCCCCCTTCCCGCCGCACCGCTGCTGTCTTACCTCCACTCCCTGCAGCTGCAGGATGTTTTAGGATGAATGGGGGAAGCGGACGGTAAATATGTAATTTACTGACCCCTTCCTTTTCTGAATAAACAGTGAACAATCGGTAGTGTGTTTAAGCTTTGGGGTGCACACCCTAATGCAATAGGCTGCGCACACCTATGCCCTGCGCTCAACAGAAGAAAATCCTCCAACGCCCCCTTATCTCAGCACACCCCACATAATCCCATACGGTTCCACTTCAGGTCTCTACAGAAGACAATCTCAACCCGGGGTTCCTCCAGAGGGTTCCGGGGGTTCCTTGAGCTGTGGCCCATTGACCTCCCATGATGACGTCTGAATAATAGTTCCAGGGCCCATGCCACTTGGCATAGCCAGCTGAAAGACACTGTTGATATTTTTAGCTGCTGTAAAGGTGGTTTTCTTTCTACTGGCCAACAATATAAAGGGGCATTTTCCCACTGACCCCCCCCCCCCCAATCAATTTGTTTTAGCTGGGATTCCCCAATACATAAACATTATTGCAAGGGTTCCAATGGGGTAACAAGATTGGGATCTCCAAACGTTTGAAGCAAAGGGCTAATTTACTGCCTTGGGCTTTAGGGAGGCTAGAATGCGGCTATTGAGTGAAGAAAATGCCCCAAGCATCAGTGCCCCATTATTGGTTTTAAATGAGAAAAATAGTGCCCCATTGATGGTGTAAGTAGAGGGAATGATGCTCCATATTAGAAGTGAACTTTTTGCAATAATTACTATTACTTGTATGCGTACTGCAACCTATAATATATATATAAACTATTGCATCTGTATTATTGTGTATGAGCCATTCGCTTGCGAGTGCATATATGAACCACCATGTGCTCAAGGCCTGAAGCCTGAAGTTAGTTAAAGGCAGACACCTTTGAATCAAATCGTTATATTTATTCTAACAAATGACGTCCATTACATCATAAACAATGCTTTAACAGAAATATCTATTACACATAGGATAATACTCTAACAAAATGTCTAACTATAACACTGGTAAATAACACAAGTATACTCAGCCCTCTCAAAGATGGTATGTTCTTCTGGCCTGCCCTAGATGATAAAGAGAGAGAGAAGGCTTCGGCATTGCCCCACATGGCTGGGTCTCCAAACTACAAGCCAGGCTTAAGGCTTCCATAAGGCCCAGTCCATGTGGTTCTAGCCTAGGCCTTCCTCCTGCTGAGCTCTTGACTCAACCTTGCTTTGATGATAATAGAGACCTCTGTATAGCCAACACTCCCTTTTACAACAACTCAATTCACTCAAAACTTCCTCCCACTTGGCTTGGACCAATCACTCTTCATCAGGCAGCCCCCTTCTCCAGCTGGCTTGTAGAATATTGTCTTACACTAAGCCAGCCCCCCTGCTGTGCAGCTTTTGCCTGAGGGTAAAACTCCTCTGTGCCTTTTCAGGATTGCAAAAGTAATTTGCTGTACAGGCAAGCTGAATTATTCTGCAACATATGCCGCTTTGCGCCTAACAAGGCGCATAACCTCCTTCTTCAGACATGGGTCCCATTGAACAGTCCATATGGTCTTAACACCCAACATGTGTCTCCAAACCAGTACCCCTGGAACGTGTTGCATTTTTCAACATGTGAAACAGCTCCTTTGGAACAGTCCATAAAGGTCTCAACGCGTGTGGCTTTCCCACCTGTTTTTCCGGACCAGTACCTATAGAGCAGCCCTTAATGATTTTACCGTGCTGCGCCTCTCAACATAGGCTTCAGAACCGGCTCCTATGAAACAGTCCATAAATGACTTCCAACATGTGACCTTTGGAACAGTCCTCAACTGTTTTCCAACATGTGTTTCAGAACCAGTACTTCCGGAACAGTTCTCGACTGTTTTCCAACATGTGTTTCAGAACCAGTATCTCCGGAACAGTTCTCGACTGTTTTGCCAACATGTATTTCAGAACCAGTACCTCCGGAACAGTTCTTAACTGTCCTCCACCATGTGTTTCAGAACCAGTTCTTTGGAACAGTCAATAATGGTTTTAACATGCTGTGCTTCCCAACACGTGCCGCTTTGCTACTGGGTGACGCATCAACTTCTGTGACGGCTTTCAGGTCACCATTCCGTGTCTTCTTTTCTTCTTTCTGATATCTTCATGAAAGGGGTGTAGTACAGGCAAGGCAAGGGATGTCCATTCACTCATCATTCACCAGCACACACTCAGAACAGTATATTAACCAGCTTTCAGATACAGAGTCTCGAGGAGGGCCTTTCTTGCCCATCTTACTAGCCAAAAATATACCATTATCACACTACACCATGACATAAATCAACCTATTACCATAATATCTACATATATGCATATGACCCATCAAACTACATATCCCGCTCCCAACCTTCTATAACTCTTTACTGTAAATACGGGTCGGGATTATGCAGGCTTGTTAACAGTGGTTTTTCCTACTGCAACTTGGCCTGTCTGCGGTACCTCAGGGATCTAAATTGGTAGCAAAGTCTCTCATTTGTATGAAGATACCCCACCATCAATTCGTCCCTCAACTTGCATAGATAAGCAGGAGAGCTTTCCATATAAGTTTTGAGTCTAACAACACATATAAAACTCAAACAATGACAAACAAAAACCCACACAATTCTATCCCTGTGACTGGATTCCAGTGACCATGCCCAGGGTATATCCTGCACCCCTACCTACTGTTAGGCTCAAGAAATACCCTTGTTTCATGACTGACGTTACATTGGTATCATCTAGGACAAGGAAAACTTGTCTACGTCCTAAATAATACCCGGGTGCTTCCTTCCCAGCAATGATCTCTCCATCCAGAACACAGAGTACCGTGTATTGACCTGGTATGCAGAGGAGATCATGGTCATGCTTTCGACAGAGGGAAATACAAACCTGCCCCCAGCTTCCGTACCCTCTGACCACATGTGGGTCATTTAGCCACACATGCAACAAGATAGAATCCCCAGTCAGTAAGCCCATTGACGCCACAAAATCTACAGACCGAGTCTGCACTTCTGTACATGGATCATACAGCACACCCTTTCACAATCCAAACCAGTACAGCCCATCCAGGCATTTGACTACCTCTTTGGATTAGTGTAAGAGACGTGTTTTGCAAAGTCTTACTGAGCGGTGATGCTAACTCATCAGGCCACTGCCCCTCATAGAGAGACTGTACAATCAGCTTGATGGTGGTCTATAACTCCGCCTGCCGCTGCGTGCACGCCAGAGCCACTGACATATCTATCCTATACCATCTCACACTCTCTACCAACCTCTCACCTTGGTTGACAAAATCTTGAGCCACTTTACAATGGGTCCCATTCCCCCCAATATAGTGCTGAATACATCCCTCCTCTCCTGGTTACTCCTCAGAGATAAGCGCCCTGAACCTCACTCTGCGTCCGCACATCTCTGAGAGCAAGCCACAAATATATTGCCTTTGATTCAGAGTAAATTCAGCACATATAGGGTACTAGGATTCTATCAACCACTGCAAGATGCTGAAGCACCTTGTGATGATGGCATACTGTACCCTGGTAGCCAGCGTTTATTGCTTTTTACTGGCATTACCCATGCAGGGTTTCAACCTCTCAGGTAAGACATCAATTAGGTGTATCTCCCACATGTCCAGTAACCGAGAGCTTCTCTATAGGACTGCTAAGATTGAGACACCGCCCCTACGAGGACGTTTTCACCCCATTGACGTATCACCTGGCACCTTCTAGTCTGGCCAACAGACACGGTATTATGCATAAGTGCCAGCCTCCTAGGTACCTGCACCATATTCAGTCACGTCAATACATCTAAACAAAAAAAAACATTTCCTTTCTTTCATAATCAAAAAACATATTTTACATCTCTTGTTCTGAAGGATTGGAAAAGTTATATTCCTTCCCCAACCTCCAACCCATTGCATTTGTATTCAAGTCTGTTTGCATCCATAAATGACAGGAGAGACTTTGGCAAAATGTTTCATGCGTCTCGTTGTTGGACAAAGTCTTTCAGATTCAGTATTAGTGCAAAAATTGTCCTTAAGAAAGAGAAACCCTATATTTCAAGTATTACTCTGAATCTTTTCTCTCCTGAACATTTATCAGAACAAATTTTCGGTGTGGTATGGCACAGACGAACTGCCAACCAGATGAACATTCTTCATCTCTGTTCCAGAATCCTCTCCAATTTCGCTCCACCAAGATTCTGGAATTAAAGAACAAGGGCAGAATCAAATTCTTATCGATAACATCTCATAACATAGTAATTTAGTGTTCCTGACTTCTGAACAAATTATCAAAACAACCATGATTCCTCTCGGATGACCCATTCTAAAATGGATCCCCATGGTACAAGCAAAAATCTAAAATAATAAAAAAATGAATGTGAACGTTGCTTCTCAAAAACTCAAAATTTTAAGCATTAAAAAGAACAATGCATTATCTGTATTTTAAGATCTATGCACTACTCCCCCTTTCAGGTGGATAAATCACAAAATATTGGAATTCTTTCCACCTGAATGAAACAAAAATAAAATAGATGAAACACTAGTGACCAACAAATGAAAAAAAAAAATTTGAAAAATAAAGAAAAAAAAAATAATAATAACATTTTTTTGAAAAATTAATAAAAAAAAAAAAAGAAAAATGAAAAAATTTGAAAAATGGATAGAAAAAATATGAAAATTAATAATAATAATAAAAAAATGATATAAAAGAAAAATGAAAACTGAAAATTAATAACAACAAAAAAAAAAAAAAAAAAAAGAGAAAAAAAATGACAAATAATATAATAATAAAGAAAAATGAAAAGAAAAAAAAAATATGATAATAAAAAGAAAATTGAAATAAAAAAAAATGAAAATGAAAAATAATAAAAAACTTGAAAAATGGGAAAAAAATTTTTTTTACAACCAAGAATTTTTATTTTAAAAGGTTAGATTAAAAAGAAAACTGAAACTAAGAGGCTTATCCTCGAAATATGCATATATCAAGGTCCTCTATAATTTTCCATACACGACCGGCAAATCTCTGTTCCACACATCTAAATCCTTATTCATAGCAAAGAAACGTTAGCCCCGAAAATTCTCACCATCCCTGCAGCTCTTTAAGGGCTGCTCCCATTGTTTCCTCCCCTTGCTAAATTTGAATGAACATGTGGCTCCTCCCCTTTATCATAATAGTGACTGCCCTGTCTTAATTGATTATTATGGACCCTATGCCTAGGGTTACCCCATCTCACCGAATACACTTCATAACGCTTTGGGGCAATTTTGGGGTGTTGAGATCCTATTTTGATATTATTCGCCGCCGCCCAACAATATCTGGCAATGTGACCCCCCTTTTTACATAAAAAACACTTAAGGATCGGTCTCCCTGCCTGGGCCCTTCTCTGAGTATAAAGCGATGGAACCCCACATTGTTGCATACCATTACTCTGAACAGACTTAATACTTTCATCGCCCGAGGAGTAATCCCTAGCGATGGATTCATCAGATGTCTCCACTGATTCAATACCAGAATCATTTTCTAATGCGCTTACCGCATTTCCATTTAAATTTTCAACCTTGATTTCTATCATATTATTATTACTTGCATTAACCATAGCATATGGTTTTCCTGCATCTTGCTTAATCTGTATCTTTATTGCGCACTGGGCATTTGCGGAGGGTGTCACCACTACTGTACTTTCCGCTAATTCTTTAATATGCTCATTAGCGGATTCTCTCTGCTTTAAGTAGGCAATGCAATTATCTTTTTGCCTACAAGACTTCTCTAACATACTAACCCTCTTTTCCAACACACACTTCTCATTTATTAATTGTTCCATACGTTTACATGCATCTGCATCACACTGTTTAGCTATATTCATTATATTGCCAAAGATATCCATAATTTCATGTCTTATAGCATTCTTTTGTACAGTATTAAAACCATACTCGTTAAGTAGTCTTCCAAGAAGGTCCATTGTTACGTTAATCTGCAATTAGCTTCACTGAAAACCTGTTTGACCAGTTGCTTAGACACTACACACCTGAATCCACACAGATCAACACATATACAGCTTTACATGAACCAACAATAAAATAAAAAAACTGGACTATTTTTGTAGTCCTACCGAGCGCACTCTAAGTCAACGCTCGCTCTGTCAGAACGCAGGCCACATTGATCCTCTTTAAGAACAGAACGCTCTTTCCACATTCACATGGGTACAAATGAAATAAAAATAAAAACTTCAAATTTTTAAAAAAAAAATTTAAATATTATAAAAAAATAATAATAATAAAAACAATATTTCTCCCACTTTTTCCACGAATGGGAACAGAAATCTCTTTCCAATTTCACATGGGTAAAAATAAAATAAAAATAAAACTTCAAATTAAATTTTTTTTTCAAAAAAAATTAAAAACAATATTTCTCCCACTTTTTCCGCAACTGGGAACAGAAATCTCTTTCCAATTTCACATGGGTAGAAATGAAATAATAAAAAAAATTCAAATTTAATAAAAAAAAAATAAAATAAACAAAAATCTATATTTCTCCCACTTTTTCCGCAAAGATGTGTGGTTTATCCTGTCAATCTACAGGCTACATCCAGGGGTGATCAATCCCCTTTACTCACCAGTACACTTGACTGGTTACAGGCCTAACACACATGAACATTACAACATCAGTAAAACAAACAAACAAAAAAAAAAAGGACGTTTAAAAAAAACACAAACATATCGGCCAAAAAATAAATAAATAACTCTCACCAGTTCATGTACGTCTACAATCCTGTTGAAATTTTACAGAACTTCCTCGATCATCCAAGCAGGGTTTCAAGATTCGCGAGCCAGCGCCAATTTCTTATCCACGCTAGAGACGATTTCAGTTCTGGGTTATTTAGAGGGTATTAGCTTAATGGACTCAAAACAAAAATACATTAGGATTTGTGAACTCTATGTCCAAACATCTGAAGGGTGCCAAATATTAGAAGTGAACTTTTTGCAATAATTACTATTACTTGTATGCGTACTGCAACCTATAATATATATATAAACTATTGCATCTGTATTATTGTGTATGAGCCATTCGCTTGCGAGTGCATATATGAACCACCATGTGCTCAAGGCCTGAAGCCTGAAGTTAGTTAAAGGCAGACACCTTTGAATCAAATCGTTATATTTATTCTAACAAATGACGTCCATTACATCATAAACAATGCTTTAACAGAAATATCTATTACACATAGGATAATACTCTAACAAAATGTCTAACTATAACACTGGTAAATAACACAAGTATACTCAGCCCTCTCAAAGATGGTATGTTCTTCTGGCCTGCCCTAGATGATAAAGAGAGAGAGAAGGCTTCGGCATTGCCCCACATGGCTGGGTCTCCAAACTACAAGCCAGGCTTAAGGCTTCCATAAGGCCCAGTCCATGTGGTTCTAGCCTAGGCCTTCCTCCTGCTGAGCTCTTGACTCAACCTTGCTTTGATGATAATAGAGACCTCTGTATAGCCAACACTCCCTTTTACAACAACTCAATTCACTCAAAACTTCCTCCCACTTGGCTTGGACCAATCACTCTTCATCAGGCAGCCCCCTTCTCCAGCTGGCTTGTAGAATATTGTCTTACACTAAGCCAGCCCCCCTGCTGTGCAGCTTTTGCCTGAGGGTAAAACTCCTCTGTGCCTTTTCAGGATTGCAAAAGTAATTTGCTGTACAGGCAAGCTGAATTATTCTGCAACACTCCATCATTGGTGTCAGTAGGTAGAATAATGCCCCAAGGGCCAGATAAAGGCAAGCAAAGGGCCTTATCCACTTTGGAGATCACTGCTCTACACAGTGGCGGCTGGTGCTCAAAATTTTTTGGGGGGGGTGCAAACAAACGGATAAAAAAAAATCATCAATTGCAGTCACTGTGCCCATCAAACGCCGCCACTGTGCCCCATCAAATGCCGCCACTGTGCCCCATCAAACGCTGCCGCTGTGCCCCACCAAATGCTGTGTGCATCGCCCGGCACTTACCTGCCTCGCAGCGGGTCACGTGGCGTCCTCCACGTCCACGCTCCTCAATGTCTTCTTCCGTCCTCTCCATCAGGCGTCCAAACACAGCAACTGATTTTTCAGCCAATCAGGTGGCTTCTCGGCCTTTTGGCTAAGATCAAGTGTAGTATCTGTTCTTATCAGTTGCCAATAGGTGGTGCTAAGCTGACTGTCCCCGGTACCCTGTGTCAGGGGGAAAGGGATGGCAGTCGGCGGACGTTAAGCCTGTTGGTGTGGAGGTGGAAGCCTTCTGATGTGGACAGAGAGGCATGAGGTCGAAGCCAAGAGGCCGGGTCCCTGGCCGTTGGCCTGGATTTGGTGGTATCTGCCCCAGTCAGTTGTTCTGGAGGGAACCCTTGCTTCTCCTTTAACCGGGATGGAGCGGGTAGTACTTCCAGAATGTGATTAGGTGGGAGAGATAGGGGTTGTGGGTAGAGTCTGCGTCAGTAGGCTCTCCCCGACCTCTTCTCCCACCTTCCTGGCTGGGAAGGGTGCTGCCGGTCCGGACCGGGGGCTAGGGACCGTTGAAAAGCCCGTGGAGATTGTGCCCCTGGAGTGGCAGTCCAGGGGTGCCATACATTGCACGAGTGTTTGAGGGGCACTCATCGTGTGGCACCTTCAGGTCACCGATCTCCACAACACACTTTTCACACCTGCCGCTTGGGCCGGGCCTTTTGGATAGGACCAGTGGAATTATTATCCTGGCCGGAGGGCCGGCCAATGTATTTCACATTGGTCACTTTCCTCACTCTCCCATCTTCCTTTTCCCCACTTTCTTTTATTATTTTTCCCCTGTTTAGTCTTGTTTTGTCACTTTTTCTGTTTGGTGCTTGCACTTTTAGTGTGGCGAGTAGGGTGCTGGTCCTCGGGCCGGTCTCTGAAAGTCTTGGGAGTTGGTGGACTCGGCCTTCTGGTTAGGTTCACCGGCTCTCATGGGGTCTCCCTTCGGGGGAGCCTCACCGAGGAGGGTTCTGTTTCGGCAGTCCCTCCGAGGATGTTGGGTCCTTGTGGCTTCGGCTGCTTGGACCAAGATGGGTCCATATGGCTTCGGCTGTATGGACCACAGTAACTCTTTTCCCTGTCAGGAGCCTAACGCCCCGGGGGATCAGAGACGGGTCCTTTTCGGAGGACCACTGACGTTTGCACCCGTCGCAGTTTTTTGTGATGTCACTCTTTAGGTGTGTGCACATTTTTCCCTGCACCGGGTGGAGTTTTTGGGTTGTGTTTTGCACGCCACAGGCTTTTCAACAGAAAAAAAATCAGGTGACAGGTAACAGACCCGAGCACCTGATTGGCTGAGAGGCGGTTCAGTGGTAGGAAAGCGAATAAACGGCATAGACATCTTGCCCAGTCCCACATTACCAGGCCGAGGGTAGCCAGGGCCGAGCCTGCCCGACAATACACGAGTGTACTGCGCTCTGTATATGTCGGCACAGTATTCAAACTCAACGCGGGAAACGAGCGGGGAGGACGCCGCAGAAGGACGCCGGACCCGACGAAGAGGATACCCGAAGCCGCAGCCGCAGACGGGTTAAATGCTCATTTTGCCGAGGGTAGCCAGGGCCTACTCATTGTCGCTGTTGTACTCCTACAACCTACCGGTACAATACAGAGTTAGTGGCCCTCAAACAATAGGTGCTGGAACTCAACCACGACCCCCTAAAACCCCTCCATCCTCCAAATCACATCAAGTAGTGGGTGTGGTCAGTCAAACTTCACGAACAGTAGGAGGGTCTTAAAGGGGCATTAAATACCAGGATTGCATTCCATCAGTGGCGGCCCGTCCATATGGGGGTCCCGGACCCCCCCCCCCCCTGTAGTCATAAAAAAAAAAAAAGACGGGTCCTTTAGGGGTTTTAAAAATTCGTTTTGCAGCACCGCGCAAATAACATACACTCATGCATTGCATGAGTGTATGTTATTGTGGCCAGCCTATTCAGATAACCAGACATTGGGCGCCGATTATCTGAATAAGGACAGCTGGTTGGCTGTGCGGAAGTGCCTATCAGAGCCACCGGTACAGCCCTTCAGCTCCCGGATGTCTTATCCTCGGAACGTAGTGGGCTACGTCCCTTGGATAAGACTGACGGCCGTCTCAGCCAATCAGGTTCACTGATTCTGGTTATCAGTAACCTGATTGGCTGAAGCGTCATCGAGGGTGGCAGAAGACATCGAGGGACCGTGGAAGGAGGTTGGCGAGCCCCAGAAAGGTAAGTGCCGGGCGGGGGGGGGGGGGGCAATCTTACTGGCAGCATTTTACAGGGCACAGTGGGGACAATTGATGTGGGGACAATTGATGTGGGCACAGTAGCGACAATTGATGTGGGCACAGTGGCGACAATTGATGTGGGCACAGTGGCGACAATTGATGGCATGGCACAGTGGCGACAATTGATGGCATGGCACAGTGGCGACAATTGATGGCACAGTGGCGACAATTGATGGCACAGTGGCGACAATTGATGGCATGGCACAGTGGCTGCCTTTGATGGACACAGTGGCTGCCTTTGATGGGCACAGTGGCTGCCTTTGATGGGCACAGTGGCTGCCTTTGATGGGCACAGTGGGGCTGCAATTGTCTTTTTTTTTTCTCCATTTGTTTGCGCCCCCGTACAAATTTTGAGCAACAGCCGCCACTGCATTCCATACAGAGTGCAGAGTTCAGGGGGGTTACACACACAGTGCAGGGCAGTCACTTGTAAACACAGAAACTGGACTTCTGTCTTTACAAGTGATTGTGGTGAGTAGGCACCAAAGGGTCTGAGCCAGAGGTGGTGGAACCGAGTTCCACCAAGTTCCCCCTGAAAAAAAGCCCTGCCTGCATTGTACATGACAACACTGATTGGACTGCCCACAGAGCAGAGCTTAGGGGAGATAAGGAATATACCGGTGTCGGCTGGAGCGGGGGTGTAAGGTAATTAATAATGCTCATTTCCGTACCCCCCAGACATAATGAGTAGGGGGTCTGTTCAATGGGTAGAGCATTTCTAATTTTCGGAGTCGGCTATACTCTTCATAATCAGTGAATTCTAACTTGAGATGGCCGATCCTTTATAAAAGAGAAACTCAGGGATGATGTACCCCCTCCACATTGGCACCGGTACCTTTAATCTTCAAGTTGCACTGACCTCTGCGGTGTCCTTTGCCAAATTCTTCCTTTCCAACTGCCGTATACACATTTCCGGTTCCTATCCTCAATGGGAGTCTCCCAACTGCCGTATACACATTTCCGGTTCCTGTCCTCAATGGGAGTCTCCAACTGCCGTATACACATTTCCGGTTCCTGTCCTCAATGGGAGTCTCCAACTGCCGTATACACATTTCCGGTTCCTGTCCTCAATGGGAGTCTCCAACTTCCGTATACACATTTCCGGTTCCTGTCCTCAATGGGGATCTCCAACTGCCGTATACACATTTCCGGTTCCTGTCCTCAATGGGGGTCTCCAACTGCCGTATACACATTTCCGGTTCCTGTCCTCAATGGGAGTCTCCAACTGCCGTATACAAATTTCCGGTTCCTGTCCTCAATGGGGGTCTCCAACTGCCGTATACACATTTCCGGTTCCTGTCCTCAATGGGGGTCTCCAACTGCCGTATACACATTTCCGGTTCCTGTCCTCAATGGGAGTCTCCAACTGCCGTATACAAATTTCCGGTTCCTGTCCTCAATGGGGGTCTCCAACTGCCGTATACACATTTCCGGTTCCTGTCCTCAATGGGAGTCTCCAACTGCCGTATACAAATTTCCGGTTCCTGTCCTCAATGGGGGTCTCCAACTGCCGTATACACATTTCCGGTTCCTGTCCACAATTGGAGTCTCCCAGCCGGAGTCCCTGAGAGCCCAATGCAGCCCCCGAGGGATGGAGGCCTCCAGGCTTGACCCAAATATCAGATTTGGGTGGACTGGAAATCTTGGCAAACGTTCCATCGCCATGTAAACAAGAAAAAAGGATTGCTCCACGCAGGACTATTCCTCCTAAAATAGATTGTTTGCCACATCGTGCTGCATGTTGACTTCAGATACCTCCAGGGAGGTCACCCTCCCCCTCCCCCGGTACACACCGCATACAAATTACAGGTCTCCGATGATCTGATAGAGAATTTTATAAACCAGCTACCAGAACCGGTCGTGCCGAACAACGCACCCTCTCAACCCCCGAATATTTGGCATTTGATCTCAAGTGACGCAACGCAGATCCCAAACCACACCCAGCTTTCCATGAGAAGCAAAACAGTCCGGCTTCAGGCACCAGAGCCCAGACTGAGGAAAACCACGACTACCAGTCCAATACCAGTCCAACATTTCTCGGTCTAAAGCTGGCAATACACATTAACCATTTCAATACCAGACACTTACCCCCCTTCCTGCCCAGGCCAATTTTCAGCTTTCAGCGCTGTCGCTGTTTAAATTACAATTGCGCGGTCATGCTACCCTGTACCCAAACAGAATTTTTATCATTTTGTGGCAAAAAAATAGCTTTCTTTTGGTGGTGTTTGATCACCTCTGTGGTTTTTATTTTTTGCTAAACAAATAAAAAAAGACCCACATTTTTGAAAAAAATAATGTTTTTCTTTTGTTTCCGTTATAACATTTTGTAAATAAGTATGTTTTCTCCTTCACCGATGGGCACTGATAAGGCAGCAGCGATGAGGTGTCACCAATGAGGTGGCACTGATTATGGGGACTGGTAGGTGGCACTGATATGCAGCACTGAAGGGCATTGATGGGTACTTATGAGTGGCACTAATAGGCAGCACTGCTGGGCACTGATACGTGGCTAGGGGAAAAAACAATTTGAATCGAGTTTGAAGGTCAAATCGATTCAGATTTTGACCAAATCGTTTTTTTTTTTCCCCCATAGGACCGGCGCTCCGTGGACTAGGCCGAAGCCGCGGCCTCGCCTAAAAAAAAATCCTGCCCGCAGCTCGCCGCGATCCTGGGGAAAGGCGGCGAGGCCAAACACTGCGGACTAGGCCGAAGCCGTGGCCTTGCAGCTTTTTCCCAGGATCGTGGCGAGCTGCGGGCAGGATTTTTTAGGCGAGGCGGCGGCTTCGGCCTAGTCCGCTGCCTTTTTCCCAGGATGGCGGCGGACTAGGCTGAAGCCACGGCCTCGCCTAAAAACTTCTGCCCGCAGCTCCTTAGGACCAGCACGGTGTCCAACTGGCCATCAGAAAAAAAATAAAAATACTTGATTTGAATCGTGAATCATGTTTTTTTTTAAATTGAAGATTTTTTTGGGGCCCAGCTCTATACGTGGCACTGATATGCGTCACTGAGAGGCATCTCTTGTGGCACTGGCAGGCATTGTGGGTGGGCACTGATTGGCAGCTGCCTGGGCACTGATTGGCATTTCCCTGGTGGTCTAGGTGCCATACCTGGTGGTCCAGTGGGGTGGCTATCCCTGGTGGTCCATTCTGGCATCCAGGTGGTCCTGGGCAGGCATCTGAGGGGGGGCTGCGCTGATAAACAATCAGCACAGACCTCCCCTGTCAAGAGAGCAGCCGATCAGCTCTCCTCGACTCGCGTCTGTCAGACGTGAGTAAGAAAAACCCGATCAACGGCTCCTCCTGTTTACATCGTGATCAGCTGTGATTGGACATGGCTACTTTGTGGATATCGACTTCAATGCAAAAACGACCCCTATCGACTTCAATGCAAAAACGACCCCTACTGACTTCAATGCAAAAATGGCAGCCACATTAATAAAAACAATTGACCAAAAACTATCCGTTTCGGTTACGACCAAGTGCATTCTGAATTTTCAGTTTCGACACAGGAATTTTTATTTTGGTGCACCACCGACCGAGACAACCCATTGACTTTGTATCCAATCAGTCAGGCCCCTCGCACTACATGGTTGATATTGGATCCAAAGAAGATTTTACAATCAAATTGCATAGTGTATGGGGACACGTTAGACGGCGACTGGTTGACACGCACTATTGCCTTTTGCCTTGCCGTTCCCCCCGGATGTCCTTGTGTCCGTCCGGCTCCACTGTGCCTGACAGATGGAAAACTACAGGCGAGTTCACGTCTGCCAGGCTGCCAGCGCTGGGAGTGGCACAATAAAAACATAATGGGCTTCAGCCGTTGGATTTGGCTCAGTCTGACCTTGAAGAAGTAATTTAGTATTCAGCCCAAAAAAATGCAGCGCCCCCATTGGTCGAGGCGAGTACTTCTATACACAGGAGCTGCCTCATAGCAAAGAGTCCAGTGCTGGCTGGGAGCGCGCCAAGGAGCGGGCACAACCCGCTCAGGAATCATTAAAGAGAAGTGCTGGCAACGAAACGGGAAAACGCCATTCCTCTGACCCCTCCCCCCACCCAAATAAAGGCACACTTTTATTATGCGGTCGGATTGGTTCACTTTAACCCCTTGTGGCCCAGAATATACAGTATCTCACAAAAGTAAGTACACCCCTCTCATATTTTCTTCTATCTTTTCATGTGACAACACTGAAGAAATGACACTTTGTATCTACAATGTTGTGTAGTGAGTGTACAGCTTGTATAACGGTGTAAATTTGCTGTCCCCTCAAAATAACTCAACACACAGCCATTAATGTCTACACCGCTGGCAACAAAAGTGAGTACACCCCTAAGTGAAAATGTCCAAATTGGGCCCAATTAGCCTCCCCGGTGTCATGTGACTCATTAGTGTTACAAGGTCTCAGGTGTGAATGGGGAGCAGGTGTGTTACATTTGGTGTTATCGCTCTCACTCTCTCATACTGGTCACTGGAAGTTCAACATGGCACCTCATGGCAAAGAACTCTCTGAGGATCTGAAAAAAAGAATTATTTCTCTACATCAGGGGTCTTCAAACTACGGCCCTCCAGTTCTTCAGGAACTACAATTCCCATCATGCCTAGTCATGTCTGTGAATGTCAGAGCTTTACAATGCCGCATGGGATGTGTAGTTCCGCAACAGCTGGAGGGCCGTGGTTTGAGGATCCCTGCTCTACATAAAGATGGCCTAGGCCAGTGATGGAGAACCTTGGCACTCCAGATGTTTTGGAACTACATTACCCATGATGCTCATGCATTCTGCAGTGTAGTTGAGCATCATGGGAGATGTAGTTCGAAAACATCTGTGGTGCCAAGGTTCGCCATCACTGGCCTAGGCTATAAGAAGATTGCCAAGACCCTGAAACTGAGCTGCAGCACGGTGGCCAAGACCATACAGCGGTATAACAGGACGGGTTCCCCTCAGAACAGGCCTCGCCATGGTCCACCAAAGAAGTTGAGTGCAGGTGCTCAGCGTCATATCCAGAGGTTGTCTTTGGGAAATAGACGTATGAGTTCTGCCAGCATTGCTGCAGAGGTTGAAGGGGTGGGGGGGTCAGCCTGTCAGTGCTCAGACCATAGGCCGTACACTGCATCAAATTGGTCTGCATGGCTGTCGTCCCAGAAGGAAGCCTCTTCTAAAGATGATGCACAAGAAAGCCTGCAAACAGTTTTCTGAAGACAAGCAGACTAAGGACATGGATTACTGGAACCATGTCCTATGATCTGATGAGACCAAGATAAACGTATTTGGTGTCAGATGGTGTCAGGCGTGTGTGGCGGCAACCAGGTGAGGAGGACAAAGACAAGTGTTTCTTGCCTACAGTCAGGCATGGTGGTGGGAGTGTCATGGTCTGGAGCTGCATGAGTGCTGCCGGAACTGGGGAGCTACAGATCATTGAGGGAACCATGAATGCCAACATGTACTGTGACATACTGAAGAGAGCATGATCCCCTCCCTTCAGAGACTGGGCCGCAGGGTAGTATTCCAACATGATAACGACCCCAAACACACCTCCAAGACGACCACTGCCTTGCTAAAGAAGCTGAGGGTAAAGGTGATGGACTGGCCAAGCATGTCTCCAGACCTAAACCCTATTGAGCATCTGTGGGGCATCCTCAAACGGAAGGTGGAGGGGCGCAAGGTCTCTAACATCCACCAGCTCTGTGATGTCATCATGGAGGAGGGGAGGAGACTCCGGTGGCAACCTGTGAAGCTCTGCTGACCTCCATGCCCAAGAGGGTTAAGGCAGTGCTGGAAAATAATGGCGGCCACACAAAATATTGACACTTTGGGCCCAATTTGGACATTTTCACTTAGGGGTGTACTCACTTTTGTTGCCGGCAGTTTAGACATTAATGGCTGTGTGTTGAGTTATTTTGAAGGGACAGCAAATGTACACTGTTATACAAGCTGCACACTCACTACTACCCATATGTGTCCATATGTGTCCATGGGGGGCAGAGGTTTCTACGAGGAAAGCACACTCACAATGCGCTCCCAGCACAGTGACCGAGCTGTCAATATACGCCGGATCACTGCCTACGGCGTGAACGTAACCTACGCCCAGCCATATTCCCCTACAACGTAAACTGCGTTAAATACGACGGCTTGAGTTCCCTGGTCCATACCTTTGCATGGGTTGCGCCTCATCTATGGGGAATAACTTTACGCCGGACGTACGACTTACGAAAACCGCGTATATTATGCGACGGGCGCAAGTACGTTCGTGAATCGGCGTATCTCCCTCATTTGCATAGAAAATCAATGGGAGCGGAAAATGCCCCCAGCGTAAATATGCGCCCACGATACGACGGCGTAGGCAAGTTACGTCGGTCGTAGGAAGCCTGTTTTTAGGCGTATCTCAGTTTATGGGCACGGCGCACAGATACAACGGCATATTTGCACTTACGCGGCGTATCTCGAGATACGTCGGCGTAAGTACTTTGTGAATCCGGGCCCATGTCCGTAGTAATGATTGGGACCTGCTACTGATCATGTGATCACTGTGCTAGCCAATCACAGCAGTCATATGATTGAGCAGACCTTCCTCCCCCCCCCCTGGGCATAATAACCCAGTTAAGGGACAGGAAGGCTAAAAAAAAAAAAAAAAAAAAAAAGGGAATATTTTGATTTTTAGTTTTAAAAGTAAAACTAAAGACAAATATATATTTTTAGTTTTGGACGCAGTGGAGAGAGGTTAGAACCTCTGTCAGGTTTGTAGTGCTTCCTGCACCCCCCACCAGGGGCATCACCTTCTCCATTTGTCATGTTTACTGTTATTACAGAGAGTGGAAGAGAATCTCAAAATCTGGGTTGTTTGTAATAATATTCCGGAAAAAATAAAAATAAATAAAAAAAAAAGTAGCAATTTTCATACAAAGTTAAAGTTCTGTGTCTGCTCGTTAGATCGTAATCTGTGGATATAATCAATTTATATAATTCATAGATAGAATTAATGGATACAATCAGGAGGATATAATCAGTAGATGTAATTAATGGATATAATTGGGGGATTTCATCTGTGGCTGTAAACAGTGGATATATTTAGTGGATATAATTAATTGATATAAGTAGTGAATATAATTAGTAAATATATTTAGTGGATATAATTAATGGATATGATCAGTAAATATAATCAGTAAATATAATTAGTGGATATAATCAGTAAATATAATTAGTGGATATAATCAGTAAATATAATTAGTGGATATAATCAGTAAATATAATTAGTGGATATAATCAGTAAATATAATCAGTAAATATAATCAGTGGATATAATCAGTAAATATAATTAGTGGATATAATCAGTAAATATAATTAGTGGATATAATCAGTAAATATAATCAGTAAATATAATTAGTGGATATAATCAGTAAATATAATTAGTGAATACGATCAGTGGATTTTTTTATTTTTTTAACAGGGAAAATTAATGGATATAATTAGTAGCTATAATCAGTGGATATAATTAATGGATATGATCAGTGGATATAATTAGGTGATATAATCCATAGTTATATTTAGTGGATATAATTGGAGGATACAATCAATGGATATAATCTGTTAAATCTAATTAGTAGATATAATCAATAAATATAATTTGTAGATATAATTAGTGGATATAATCAGAGAAAATAATTAGTGGATACAATTAATAATAATAATAATAATAATAATAATAATCATACTAATAATAATGAATGGATATAATCAGTGAATATAATCAGTGGATAGAATTAATGAATATAATTTGTAGACATAATTAGTGGATATGATCAGTGGATATAATTAGTGGATATAATTAGTGGATACAATTAATGGATATAATCTGTGAATATAATTAGAGGAAATGATCAGCGGATATAATTAATAGATATATATAGTAGATATAATTAGTGGATATAATCTGTGGTTATAATAGGAGGATATAATTAGTGGATATGATCCGTGGATATAATTAGTGGATATAATCAGTAGATATAATTAGTGGATATAATAGGAGGATAAAATTAGTAGATATGATCAGTAGATATAATTAGTGGATATGATCAGTAGATATAATTAGTGGATATAATCTGTGAATATAATTAGTGGATATGATCAGTGGATATAATTAGTGGATATAATCTGTGGTGATAACAGGAGGATATAATTAGTGGATATGATATAATTAGTGGATCTGATCAGTAGATATAATTAGTGGATCTGATCCGTAGATATAATTAGTGGATCTGATCCGTAGATATAATTAGTGGATCTGATCAGTAGATATAATTAGTGGATATAATCCGTGGCTCGTCCACATTTAGGTGACATATTTCTGTACACAGTCCTGTACGGCGGTGCCAAATAAAGGACTTTTCAGGGACACAGAGAGCAGCCCCCCCCCATCGTCCCCCTCCTTACCAGTGCTGGATTTGATGTTCTGCCTGAGGAAGTTTCCGCTGGAGAGATGCTGCAGCCCGAAGTTTTTGGCGATCCTCTGGCACAGGGTCCCTTTGCCAGAACCCGGGGGTCCCAGAATGACAGCCCGCAGAAGTTTGGACGCCATCAGAGGGGAGTACGCAGGGCGAAGGAGTCCAGCTCTTGCGAAGGGATCTGTGTGACAGCCAATAGGAAGGAGAATTCGGTTACTGCCTCTCACCACTGTCCCCGCCCCTCTAAGATGCCAGGAAGGAAAAAAATGATTTAACCCTTTTATGGCTCAAAACCAAAATCTGCTTCTAGAAAGTTACAAAATGTGTCGTTTTTGAGGCTGCGGGGGATCCGGAGATCTTCAATCTTCTACAACTATCAGATGATTGTAACAATGTTACACTGGGGGGGGACTCTGTACAATGTTACACTGGGGGGGGGGGACTCTGCACAATGTTACACTGGGGGGGGGGGGACTCTGCACAATGTTACACTGGGGGGGGGGACTCTGCACAATGTTACACTGGGGGGGGGGACTCTGCACAATGTTACACTGGGGGGGGGGGGGACTCTGCACAATGTTACACTGGGGGGGGGGGACTCTGCACAATGTTACACTGGGGGGGGGGGGACTCTGCACAATGTTACACTGGGGGGGGGGGACTCTGCACAATGTTACACTGGGGGGGGGGGGACTCTGCACAATGTTACACTGGGGGGGGGGGGGGGGACTCTGCACAATGTTACACTGGGGGGGGGGGGGACTCTGCACAATGTTACACTGGGGGGGGGGACTCTGCACAATGTTACACTGGGGGGGGGACTCTGCACAATGTTACACTGGGGGGGGGGACTCTGCACAATGTTACACTGGGGGGGGACTCTGCACAATGTTACACTGGGGGGGACTCTGTACAATGGCAGGGGGTGTTCCGGGTTCTGGAGTCGCCTTGTGGGTCCTTTTAAATGTCAATCATTTTGCAGAGCATGAAACAAAGTCAAGGGGGGAGGGCTTTGCCAGCTGGGACTTGTAGTTCCACCGCAGCTTGAGACAAGGCCCCTTTCACACTTGTGCGACTTGGGACTGCAAACACCCCGTGATTTCCAATGAGTACCGATCATATCGGTGCGACTTCAGAGTAGTCCCTGCATTGCTTTGGTCCGACTTTGATGCGAGTTGAGGTCCATGGACCTCGAGTTTTGCGCAGGCATTCCCTGAAATCGCAGCAAAATCGTGCGACTTTGAAGTCGCAGTTGTGTGAAAGAGGCTTCAAGTAACATCAGGAGGGTTCCCCCCCCCCCATACATATATAGTTCAGGGTTGTTGGCAACCAATTCATTTCAAATTCATGCGACTTTTTGAGGGTTTACATTGCAGTCGGTGCCACTCAAGTCGCATGAAAGTCGGACCAAAGTAGTGCAGGAACCTTTTCAAAGTGGCTGCAACTTTAAGTCGCACATATATTTGAATGTCTGTCATCGAAAAAAAAATGGGGAGCGACTTGTCCTGCGGCATTAGTACCCAAAGTCACATGACAAGTCGCACAATTGTGAATGGAGACTAAGGCTCTGTTTCCACTAGTGAGAATTGTCATGCGATTTGGGGGCCTATAAAGACGGCATCTCGGCTCGATCCGACAGGTGTACGTCTTTTTGGCGGCCGCTAGGTGGCGTTTCCGTCGTAATCCGCGTCGAGTATGCAAATTAGCTAGTTACGGCGATCCACGAACGAACGTCCGGCCGGCGCATTTTTTTTACGTCGTTTGCGTTCGGCTTTTTCCGGCGTATAGTTAAAGCTGCTATATGGTGGCGTGCTCAATGTTAAGTATGGCCGGCGTTCCCGCGTACAATTTTGAATTTTTTACGTCGTTTGCGTAAGTCGTTCGCGAATAGGGATTTACGTAGAATGACGTCACCGTCGTAAGCATTGGTTTGTTGCGGGTTAATTTCGAGCATGTGCACTGGGATACCCCCAGGGACGGCGCATGCGCAGTTAAAAAAAAAAACGTAGTTTGCGTCGGGTCACGACGTATTAACATAAAAAACGCCCCCATTACATCCATTTGAATTCCGCGCCATTACGCCGCCAAAGATACACTACGCCACCGTAACTTACGGCGCAAATTCTTTGAGGATTCGAAAAAAAAAAAGAATAAAGTTACGGTGACAACTAGGGATTCCCTCTCTTTAGAGGGATTTCCTCTCACTTCCTGTTTAAACTATGGGACAGGAAGTGAAGGGAAATCTTCCAATGGGGACACTAGTTCTGGTGACAACCAGGGATTCCCTCTCTTTAGAGGGATTTCCTCTCACTTCCTGTTTTGACTGTGGGACAGGAAGTGAAGGGAAATCTTCCAATGGGGACACTAGTTCTGGTGACAACTAGGGATTCCCTCTCTTTAGAGGGATTTCCTCTCACTTCCTGTTTTGACTATGGGACAGGAAGTTGAGGAAAATCTTCCAATGGGGACACTAGTTCTGGTGACAACCAGGGATTCCCTCTCTTTAGAGGGATTTCCTCTCACTTCCTGTTTTGACTATGGGACAGGAAGTTGAGGAAAATCTTCCAATGGGGACACTAGGTCTGGTGACAACTAGGGATTCCCTCTCTTTAGAGGGATTTCCTGTTTTGACTATGGGACAGGAAGTGGAGGGAAATCTTCCAATGGGGACACTAGTTCTGGTGACAACTAGGGATTCCTTCTCTCTAGAGGGATTTCCTCTCACTTCCTGTTTTGACTATGGGACAGGAAGTGAAATCTTCCAATGGGGACACTAGTTCTGGTGACAACTAGGGATTCCCTCTCTTTAGAGGGATTTCCTCTCACTTCCTGTTTTGACTATGGGACAGGAAGTGAAATCTTCCAATGGGGACACTAGTTCTGGTGACAACTAGGGATTCCCTCTCTTTAGAGGGATTTCCTGTTTTGACTATGGGACAGGAAGTGGAGGGAAATCTTCCAATGGGGACACTAGTTCTGGTGACAACTAGGGATTCCTTCTCTCTAGAGGGATTTCCTCTCACTTCCTGTTTTGACTATGGGACAGGAAGTGAAATCTTCCAATGGGGACACTAGTTCTGGTGACAACCAGGGATTCCCTCACTTTAGAGGGATTTCCTCTCACTTCCTGTTTTGACTATGGGACAAGAAGTGAAGGGAAATCTTCCAATGGGGACACTAGTTCTGGTGACAACTAGGGATTCCCTCTCTTTAGAGGGATTTCCTCTCACTTCCTGTTTTGCCTATGGGACAAGAAGTGAAGGGAAATCTTCCAATGGGGACACTAGTTCTGGTGACAACTAGGGATTCCCTCTCTATAGAGGGATTTCCTCTAACTTCCTGTTTGGACTATGGGACAGGAAGTGAAGGGAAATCTTCCAATGGGGACACTAGTTCTGGTGACAACTAGGGATTCCCTCTCTTTAGAGGGATTTCCTGTTTTGACTATGGGACAGGAAGTGGAGGGAAATCTTCCAATGGGGACACTAGTTCTGGTGACAACTAGGGATTCCTTCTCTCTAGAGGGATTTCCTCTCACTTCCTGTTTTGACTATGGGACAGGAAGTGAAATCTTCCAATGGGGACACTAGTTCTGGTGACAACTAGGGATTCCCTCTCTTTAGAGGGATTTCCTCTCACTTCCTGTTTGGACTCTGGGACAGGAAGTGAAGGGAAATCTTCCAATGGGGACACTAGATCTGGTGACAATCAGGGATTCCCTCTCTTTAGAGGGATTTCCTCTCACTTCCTGTTTTGACTATGGGACAGGAAGTGGAGGGAAATCTTCCAATGGGGACACTAGTTCTGGTGACAACCAGGGATTCCCTCTCTTTAGAGGGATTTCCTCTCACTTCCTGTTTTGACTATGGGACAGGAAGTGAAATCTTCCAATGGGGACACTAGTTCTGGTGACAACTAGGGATTCCCTCTCTTTAGAGGGATTTCCTGTTTTGACTATGGGACAGGAAGTGGAGGGAAATCTTCCAATGGGGACACTAGTTCTGGTGACAACTAGGGATTCCTTCTCTCTAGAGGGATTTCCTCTCACTTCCTGTTTTGACTATGGGACAGGAAGTGAAATCTTTCAATGGGGACACTAGTTCTGGTGACAACCAGGGATTCCCTCACTTTAGAGGGATTTCCTCTCACTTCCTGTTTTGACTATGGGACAAGAAGTGAAGGGAAATCTTCCAATGGGGACACTAGTTCTGGTGAGAACTAGGGATTCCCTCTCTTTAGAGGGATTTCCTCTAACTTCCTGTTTGGACTATGGGACAGGAAGTGAAGGGAAATCTTCCAACGGGGACACTAGTTCTGGTGACAACTAGGGATTCCCTCTCTTTAGAGGGATTTCCTCCCACTTCCTGTTTAAACTATGGGACAGGAAGTTAAGGGAAATCTTCCAATGGGGACACTAGTTCTGCTGACAACTAGGGGTTCCCTCTCTTTAGAGGGATTTCCTCTCACTTCCTGTTTTGACTATGGGACAGGAAGTGGAGGGAAATCTTCCAATGGGGACACTAGTTCTGGTGACAACCAGGGATTCCCTCTCTTTAGAGGGATTTCCTCTCACTTCCTGTTTTGACTATGGGACAGGAAGTGGAGGGAAATCTTCCAATGGGGACACTAGTTCTGGTGACAACCAGGGATTCCCTCTCTTTAGAGGGATTTCTTCCCATTTCCCGTTTGGACTATGGGACAGGAAGTGAAATCTTCCAATGGGGACACTAGTTCTGGTGACAACTAGGGATTCCCTCTCCATTAGAGGGATTTCCTCTCACTTCCTGTTTTGACTATGGGACAGGAAGTGAAGGGAAATTTCCCCATTGGGGACACTGACGGCAA
Source organism: Rana temporaria (assembly GCF_905171775.1). Taxonomy (NCBI): domain Eukaryota; kingdom Metazoa; phylum Chordata; class Amphibia; order Anura; family Ranidae; genus Rana; species Rana temporaria. The sequence goes on from NC_053495.1 coordinate 197,039,281, forward strand.
AAAAAGTCCCTTACTTTATCCAAAATGAAAAAAAAAAAGTTTTGCCTTCAGTTCTACTCTAAACCGGAAGCAACTTCTTCACCCCCCCCATCCAATAAATATTTACATGTAAACCCCCCCCCCCCCCCAAAAAAAAGTAAAATATTTTCTATAATGAGATATTTTTTTTTATTCTGCTAAAAAAAAAAAAAAAAAAAAATTTCCAGGGACAGTTCTTTCAAACTTTAAAATCCAAGCCCGGCCGGCGTTCCCGCGGTCCCCGGTCGGCTGCGCTGAGCGGCGGTCAGATCTGATTGGCCGGCATGTGCGGGGGATCAGGACTGCGCTCACATACATTGTTGCAATTTGTAAAAAAAAAAAGTCCAAACTCACCTCCTGTAGTCGTGATTTTCTTTTTCCTCCTGTAATGTGATGTGTAATAGGCGGCCGGCTCCTTACATTACATGATTCTCCTCTACACACCGCTCTGCGACTGGAGGAGAGGGAGAAGAGTCGGAGCCGCAGGAGGGGACCAGGAACAGACGCCCAGCACAGGCAGCTCCCTCACACATCAGCAGGAAAGAATGCTGGACAATTCATTGTAGCTGGAAAAGAAAAAAAAAACCTTGCGCTGAGCATCATGGGAAATGTAGTTGTTGCCTACAGCCAGAGCATCTTGCCATAGGAAGGGATACTGCAGCAGCCTGGCGCCCCCTAGTGGAAATTTATCATTACTGCAAAAATAATTTGGGAATTCTTTAATCTCTACCAATTTTTTTTTTTTTTTTAACAATCATCAACCTTTATACTTTCTAATGCGGGGGTCAGCAACCGGTAGATCGTTGCCAGGCGACTGGTAGATCGCGGTCTGGACTTGCTGACCCCGCCATCCCAGAGCATCAAACACAGTACAAAGCAGAGGGACGCCTTGTAAAGTTGGATCTGTAGTAAGGAGCCATGCTGGGCCATAAGCTATATGAAAAATTGGGTGAAATTCAGTCATTTAGACAGGTTTGCTACATTGTTCGGCCAGTTAATTTAAGCCCAGAGCTTATTTTTTCTTTATTTTTTTTTTAAAAAAAACAGGGAAAAAAAAAACACACATGATTTTTCTCCAGAGCCGAGTGATGACATCATTGATCAAATTAAATGAAAAGAAAATGGTTTTATTTAAAAAAAACACAGAATACATGATTTTTCCCCAGAGCCGAGTGATGACATCTTTTAAAATAAGGATTAAAATTAAAAGAAAAATGTTTAATTTAAAAAAAAAAAAAAAACATACATGTTTTTCCCCCAGAGCCGAGTGATGACATCATTGATCAAATTAAATGAAAAGAAAATTGTTTTATTTAAAAAAAAAAAAAATGACATAAAAAAATCATACATAATGTTTCCCCAGAGCCGAGTGATGACATCTTTTAAAAATAGAATTAAAAGAGAAATGTTTCATTAAAAAAAAATTAAAAAAATGTTTTAAAAAAAAAAAAATGTTTAAAAAAAAAAATCATACATAATTTTTAAAATTAATAAAATTAAAAAAGAAATGTTTTATTTAAAAAAATTACATAAAAAAAAACAGAAAAAAAAACATACATGATTTTTCCCCAGAGCCAAGTGATGACATCATTTAAAATAAAGATTAAAAGAAAATTGTTTTATTTAAAAAAAAAACATTTTTTTACAGAAAAAAACACATGATTTTTCCCCAGAGCCAAGTGATGACATCATTAATCAAATTAAATATTAAATGAAAAGAAAATTGTTTGATTTAAAAAAAATCACAGAAAAATAACAGAAAAAAAAACATACATGATTTTTCCCCAGAGCCGAGTGATGACATCATTTAAAATAAAGATTACAATTAAAAGCGAAATGTTTCATTAAAAAAAAAATGTTGTAAAAAAAAATAGAATGTTTAAAAAAAAAACACACACATGATTTCATTTAAAATAAGGATTAAAATGAAAAGAAATTTTTTTATTTAAAAAACATTTTTTTAAATAAAAAACAAAAAAAATAACAAATATGATTTTCCCCAGAGCCGAGTGATGACATAATTTAAAATAAAGATTAAAATCAAAAAGAGAAATGTTTTATTAAAAAAAAAATGTTTTACAAAAAATAAAATGTTAAAAAAAATTTTAAAATGTTTTACAAAAATAAAATGTTAAAAAAAAAAACATACATGATTTTCCCCAGTATCAGTATTGGAGGGGATGTGCCCCCCCCCCCCCGGTTCATTCTTGCAGGGACTGCCGCACTTTTCTTTATCCCTTTCACGCCGAGCGTACGCATATATGCGTCCTCGGCTTTCAGGGGTTATACCGGGATGATGCCTGCAGCTGCAGGCATCATCCCGGTACCGTTGTTTAGAGCCGGCGATCGGCTTTCCAAACATAACAACCGATGCGGCTAAAAGCCGCTCGGTTGTTATGCCGGAGGAGCGGGAGGGGACATCCCCCCCTCCCGCCGCCTCTCGCCGCTCTGACCGGGCCTCCCGTCCCACCGGGAGACCCGATCCACGATCCAGCGCCTCGGCACGCTCTGAAACAAAGCCGTAAACGGCTTTGATTCAGTGTCCGCATTGAAACCACGGAAGCGGCGTCATGACGTCACTTCCGGGTTTCTCAGATGCCAATGGCGCCGGATTTAAAAAAGTACACAGTATTCAGAATCGCCGTTTTCGGCGATCTGAATACTTTGAAGTGCAAAGGAGGGCTCGGAGGTCTTTTAGACCCCGATCCCTCCATAAAGAGTACCTGTCACCACCTATTGCTGTCACAAGGGATGTTTACATTCCTTGTGACAGCAATAAAAGTGATCAAAATGTAAAAAAAAAAAAAAAAAAATTTAATATTAGAAAAAATAAATAAATAAATAAGAAAACAAAAAAATAAATTTTTAAAGCGCCCCCCTCCCCGCGAGCTTGCGCAGCAAAGAAAGCGCATACGGAAGTCGCGCCCGCATATGAAAACGGTGTTCAAATAACACATGTGAGGTATCGCCGCGATCGTAAGAGCGAGAGCAATAATTATAGCACTAGGCCTACTCTGTAACTCTAACCTGGTAACCGTAAAAAAAGTTTAAAGCGTCGCCTATGGAGATTTTTAGTTACCGTAGTTTGTCGCCATTCCACGAGTGCGTGCAATTATAAAAGCGTGTCATGCTTGGTATCTATTTACTCGGCATAACATCATCTTTCACATTATGCAAAAAAATTGGGCTAATTTTACTTTTTCATTTTTTTAAAATTCATGAAAGTAAATTTTTCCCAAAAAGTTGTGTTTAAAACACCGCCGCACAAATACCGTATGACATAAAATATTGCAACAATCGCCATTTTATTCTCTAGATTCTCTGCTAAAAATATATATATAATGTTTGGGGGTTCTAAGTAATTTTCTAGCCAAAAATATGGATTTTAACTTGTAAATACCAAATGTCATACATAGGCATAGGCATGAAAGGGTTATTCCTCTGGAAAATGAAGAAGACATTTTTCTGATCTGGTCTCTGTGAGAAGGTCATACATAAGTAAAGAGGTCGAGCCGCGCATTCCCACACGATGGATGACATCACTGGAAGTGGCGTGGAGAGAAGCAAGCAATCTCTGGACCATTCTGACCGCCCCCCCGCGGCTGACTATGAAGTATTCATATCGATCGATAAGTCCATCAACGAGAAACAAAAACAGCAACTTACAGATGTAAAAGAGGAACCGCGGGCCTTTCTTAACCCCTTCCTATCCAGCCCCGGAGGCTCCAGATCACAAAGATATCTGAATCTGGCCCGGGATCAGCTTCTTGCAGAGATCAGACTGGCAGAAGTGGCAGCAGTTCAACCAGCCAATCAGTTTAGGTGAAGTGCACTAACAAGGAACGTGCCAGAGCTGGGATTGGGGGGGGGGAGGGCAGGGCGCCCCAGGCAGGGCCGGATTTGCTCTCCCTGCCGCCCCAAGGCCAGGTTCCGCAATGCACCCCCTCCCCGCCAACCGAACACCCCCCCCCAAATCAACGGAGAATGGGCGGCGCGGTTAGTTAGATTTTTATTTATTTTTTCCTTTTTTATCAAATTTTTTTTTGTAGCTTGTCGCTTACTTTTTTTAATTTTTGTATAATTTTCTTATTATTTTCCTTATTATTTTTCTTATTCTTTACATTTTTATTTTATTAATTTAATTATTATTTATTATTATTTATTTATTTTTTAGCAATTTTTTTTTCACTTAACTTTTTTTGCTATCACACAGGAGAAAACAATTTCCTGTGTGATAGCAATTGGAGGTGACATGTTCTCTTTATTGACCCTGTCACCTCCAAAACAGGAGTTATAGGATTCCCCCATAACTTACCGCCCTTAACTGTATGTTCCGGGCGTCGGGGGACTCCATGCCAATGCCGCCCCTTGGCGCCCTGCCGCCCCAAGGCCTGGCCTCAGTGGCCTTGTGGGAAATCCGGGCCTGGCCCCGGGCACAGTGCTAGGGGGGTTGCCCCCTCACTGCATGCTGCAGATCAGTGGCTTCATTTCTGCGCTTACGGTTACTGCTGTCAAATCGAGCTCCGATGTGTCCGCCACAATGTCGCAGTCCCGCTAAAAATCGCAGATCGCCGCCATTACTAGTAAAAAATAAAAGAAATAATAAAAATGGCATATATCTATCCCCTGTTTTGTAGACACTATAACGCGCAAACCACTATATAAACGTTTATTGCGATTTTTTGTTTTACCAAAAATATGTAGAAGATTACGTATCGGTCTAAACTGATTTTTTTTGTTTTTTTTATTTTATTTTTTGGGATATTTATTATAGCAAAAAGTCAAAATTTACGCTCTTTTTTTTTTTTTTATATCGCAAAAAATTAAAACTACAGAGGTGATCAAATCACAATAATCAGTTAAAGCGCCGCAGTCGCAAAAAAAAATGGCCTGGTCATTAAGGGGGCAAATCCTTCCAGTCCTTAACCACTTCAGCCCCAGAAGAATTTACCCCCCTTCCTTACCACAGCACTTTTTGCGATTCGGCACTGCGTCGCTTTAACTGACAATTGTGCGGTCGTGCGACGTGACACCCAAACAAAAGTATCGTCCTTTTTTTCCCCACAAATAGAGCTTTCTTTTTGGTGGTATTTGATCACCTCTGCGGGTTTTTTTTTGCGCTATAAACCCCCTTCCCCCAAAAAAAAAAATTTGAGCACCAGCCCCCACTGTGTAATTTTTCTCAGTTTAGGCCGATACGTATTCTTCTACATATTTTTGGTAAAAAAAAAAAAAAAAAATGGCAATAAGCGTATATTGATTGGTTTGCGCAAAAGTTATAGCGTCTACAAAATAGGGGATATTTTTATGGCATTTATTTTTTATTAGTAATGGTGACGATCTGTGATTTTTATCGGGACTGCGACATTATGGCGGACACATCGGACACTTTTGACACTATTTTGGGACCATTGCCATTTATACAGCGATAAAAATGCACTGATTACTGTGTAAATGACACTGGCAGGTAAGGGGTTAAACACTAGGGGGCGAAGAAGGGGTTAAGTGTGTCCTAGGGAGTGATTCTAACTGTGAGGGGGATGGGCTACAAGTGACAGGACACTGATCGCTGCTCCCGATCACAGGGAACAGTAGTTCTCTATCATGTCACTAAGCAGAACAGGGAAATGCCTTGTTTACATAGCCATCTCCCTGTTCTGCCCCTTGGTCTCACGATCGCGGGCCGCCGGCGAACATCGAGTTCGCAGGACCCGCTGGCGCGCTATGCGGCGTGTGCGCCGTCGACGGCTTGCCCGCAAGGCACAAAATTCAAAGTAACGTACCTGTACGCCCATTTGCCTGCCTGTGCCATTCTGCCGACGTATATGTGTGTGCGGCGGTTGGCAAGTGGTTAAGTTAGTTAATATATGAAATTTGTACACGTATACGCCTCAATATTTGTGTTATGGTATTAAGAGATTTGTAGATTAGCCACTAGAGGGAGCAGTTCGATAGCAGGAAATGTGCCAGCTTCTTTCTGATGTGTCCCCACTGGGGAGATTTCCCCTCACTTCCTGTCTCTTTGACCACACAGGAAGTGAAAATAATCCCCAGACAGCAGAAAAAAACCTATAAGGGATCTAACCCTCCCCAATAAATTATATATATATATACACACACACACACACACAAAAAGTAAAGTTTTAGTTTTCTTTAATTTAAATATTGCACAAAATTGCCATTATTTAAAAAAAAATAAAAAATTAAGAAACATGATGGGGGATACCAGAAGTAGAATGTGATCCCATGGAAAAGCTTCACTGACCTCCTTCCTTTATTGTCCCTTCAGATAAAAGGCGAAGAAAAACAGAGGCCGGTACAATATAAATAGTGACAGAGCGAAGCGCTACAAGGTTTCCAGAAACTGTCAGAGACTCTTCGAGGAGCTCCAAATGAATTGCATTTCTTCTGTAATACCGCAGGGAAAGGATATTGGAGCGGCACTGCGACAAAATGAAAAAGTCCTCGCTAAGCCCATACAGTCACCTAATAAATACTCCTTGTCTACAGAGCTGACAGGGAACCTGTGCCCAGAGCCAGAACACCAAAGTATTTCCCTATCCTGAACACAGTGGTGGCTGGTGCTCAAATTTTTTATTTTTTTTGGGGGGTGGGGGGCGCAAAAAAAACATCAATTGCAGCCTCACTGTGCCCTCGAACGCAGCCACTGTGCCCTCAAAACGCAGCCACTGTGCCCTCAAAACGCAGCCACTGTGCCCTCAAAACGCAGCCACTGTGCCCTCAAAACGCAGCCACTGTGCCCCTCAAAACGCAGCCACTGTGCACATCAGACGCAGACACTGTGCCTATCAGAAGCAGCCACTGTGCCCATCAGACGCAGCCGCTGTGCCCATCAAACGCAGCCGCTGTGCCCATTAAACGCAGCCGCTGTGTCCTCAAAACGCAGACACTGTGCCCTCAAAACGCAACACTGTGCCCTCAAAACGCAGACACTGTGCCCATCAGACGCAGACAGTGTGCCCATCAGACGCAGACACTGTGCCCTCAAAACGCAGACACTGTGCCCATCAGACGCAGCCACTGTGCTCCATCAGACGCAGCCACTGTGCTCCATCAGACGCAGCCACTGTGCTCCATCAGACGCAGCCACTGTGCCCATCAGATGCAGCCACTGTGCCCATCAGACGCAGCCACTGTGCCCATCAAACGCAGCCACTGTGTCCATCAAACGCAGCCACTGTGTCCATCAAACGCAGCCACTGTGTCCATCAAACGCAGCCACTGTGTCCATCAAACGCAGCCACTGTGTCCATCAAACACAGCCACTGTGCCCATCAGACGCAGCCACTGTGCCCATCAATTTCAGCCTCATTGTACCATCAAACGCAGCCACTGTGCTCATCAGACGCAGCCACTGTGCCCATCAGACGCAGCCACTGTGCCCATCAGACGCAGCCACTGTGCCCATCAGACGCAGCCACTGTGCCCATCAGACGCAGCCTCATTGTACCATCAGACGCAGCCACTGTGCCCATCAGACGCAGCCACTGTGCCCATCAGACGCAGCCACTGTGCCCATCAGACGCAAGCCACTGTGCCCATCAGACGCAGCCACTGTGCCCATCAATTGCAGCCTCATTGTACCATCAAACACAGCCACTGTGCTCATCAGACGCAGCCACTGTGCCCATCAGACGCAGCCACTGTGCCCATCAGACGCAGCCACTGTGCCCATCAGACGCAGCCACTGTGCCCATCAGACGCAGCCACTGTGCCCATTAATTGCAGCCCCATTGTACCATCAAACGCAGACACTGTGTCCATCAAACGCAGCCACTGTGCCCATCAGACGCAGACACTGTGTCCATCAAACGCAGCCACTGTGCCCATCAGACGCAGACACTGTGTCCATCAAACGCAGCCACTGTGCCCATCAATTGCAGCCTCATTGTACCATCAAACACAGCCACTGTGCTCATCAAACGCAGCCACTGTGCCCATCAAACGCAGACACTGTGCCCATCAAACGCAGCCACTGTGCCCATCAGACGCAGCCACTGTGCTCATCAAACGCAGGCACTGTTCTCATCAAACGCAGCCACTGTGCTCATCAAACGCAGCCACTGTGCCCATCAGATGCAGCCATTGTGCCCATTAGACGCAGCCACTGTGCCCATCAGACGCAGCCACTGTGTCCATCAGACGCAGCCACTGTGCCCATCAATTGCAGCCTCATTGTACCATCAAACGCAGTCACTGTGCCCATCAGACGCAGACACGGTGTCCATCAAACGCCTGAATAGGGGGTGGCAGCGGCGGCCATTTGATAGATTCATGCTATGTATGAATCTATCTATCCATAGTGCACAGAGGGTGGTGGCTGGAGAGAGGGGGCGCCGCCCACGCGCCCCTATGGACGCACCGCCACTGTTCATATATAGTAAGGTGATCTGGGTTTTTCCCCCCGGGATCACCACTAGGGCACTTAGCAAACAATTGCCTTCTATGTGCCCCGCTCATACCAGGGGTTGCGATGAGCAGAGCTAAAATGCATTTCACTGCAACGCTCCAGAAGGAGCCACATGTCACCACAGAGCAGAACACTGGGCTTGATTTACTAAAACTGGAGAGTACAAAAAGTAGGGAGGTATGCTGTTGCCGTCCGGGAGCTGTGGGAGGATCCACATCACTGAAGGGCGGGGCGATGATGTCAGCAAGAGCAATTTGGCTACACCCACTTCTTACAGCGGCACAATATAAGCGCCGCATTACTACTAGGGGTGCAACGGATCAAAAAACTCACGGTTCGTATCGTTCCTCGGATCAGGAGTCACAGATCGGATCATTTTTCGGATCAGCAAAATAAAAGAAAAAAATCTCCCCCACTGTAATATCCACAGACATCCCCCCCCCACTGTAATATCCACAGACATCTCCCCCACTGTAATATCCACAGACATCCCCCCCCCCACTGTAATATCCACAGACATCTCCCCCACTGTAATATCCACAGACATCTCCCCCACTGTAATATCCACAATCTCCCTCCACTGTAATATCCACAATCTCCCTCCACTGTAATATCCACAGACATCTCCCCCACTGTAATATCCACAGACATCTCCCCCACTGTAATATCCACAATCTCCCTCCACTGTAATATCCACAATCTCCCTCCACTGTAATATCCACAGACATCCCCCCCCCCCCCCACTGTAATATCCACAGACATCTCCCCCACTGTAATATCCACAATCTCCCTCCACTGTAATATCCACAATCTCCCTCCACTGTAATATACACAATCTCCCTCCACTGTAATATCCACAATCTCCCTCACTGTAATATCCACAGACATCTCCCCCACTGTAATATCCACAGACATCTCCCCCACTGTAATATCCACAGACATCTCCCCCACTGTAATATCCACAATCTCCCTCCACTGTAATATCCACAATCTCCCTCCACTGTAATATCCACAATCTCCCTCACTGTAATATCCACAGACATCTCCCCCACTGTAATATCCACAGACATCTCCCCCACTGTAATATCCACAGACATCTCCCCCCACTGTAATATCCACAGACACCTCCCCCACTGTAATATCCACAGACATCTCCCCCACTGTAATATCCACAGACATCTCCCCCCACTGTAATATCCACAGACACCTCCCCCACTGTAATATCCACAGACATCTCCCCCACTGTAATATCCACAGACATCTCCCCCACTGTAATATCCACAGACATTTCCCCCACTGTAATATGCACAGACATCTCCCCCACTGTAATATCCACAGACATCTCCCCCACTGTAATATCCACAGACATCTCCCCCACTGTAATATCCACAGACATCTCCCCCACTGTAATATCCACAGACATCTCCCCCACTGTAATATCCACAGACATCTCCCCCACTGTAATATCCACAGACATCTCCCCCACTGTAATATCCACAGACATCTCCCCCACTGTAATATCCACAGACATCTCCCCCACTGTAATATCCAGACATCCCCCCCCCCCCACTGTAAAGTCCAGACATCTCCCCCTCCCCACTGTAATAATATCCACAGACATCTCCCCCACTGCTGTAGTATTATCCACGTCATCTCCCCCACTGTAATATATCCACCATTGCCAAAACTCACTGTAACATCCAGTCATCCACCATTGCCCCCACTCAACACTGTAATGTCCAGTCCAACATTGCCAAAACTCACTGTACTTGAAGCGCTCTTGCAGATTAGTCGGCTAGAAGATCCACGAGCAGATGAGGGAGAGGTGATGACGTCAGCGCGCACCTAAGCAGCCGCCGCCAGGTGTACCAAGATGGCCGACCGCTCCGGAGCTAGGCCGAAGCCGCGGCCTTTCGTAAGGCCGAGGCAGCGATGCGCTCCACGGATCGCGTTCTGTGCTGATCCGAACAGGTCGACCCGTTCGGATCACAGATCGGTCACGATCCGTTGCACCGCTAATTACTACTCCGGGGCATCCAAAGGTGTCCCGGGTCTTTTATAATCCTATAATGTTTTCTATGAAAAAAATAAATAAATTGCCCTGTACTGCTAAAGTGATCGGGTTTGGCTTGAGGAGAAGGTGGCAACCCTACAGCTGCCCCTCCTGCTCACCCCTTGTCCCGGCCCTGGCTGCCAAGCATCAGTTGGCTGTCACTGAGAAGGTAAAGGCTGATCTGTGTGCTGATGCCAGCCATGGTCATTCATTGGAAGGCAGTCCGAGGATATAATTCGGAGCACACAGATCCAATTCCCCAATTAGACAGTAAGGACATTCTGAGCGTGTGCTGAGCATGTGATCCCCTCATTGGTCGGATCCACATCACATGCTGAACGCTGCTAACCGTGGGCCGGATTCAGATACATTGGCCCGCGTAACGTATCTCCAATGTGTGTTCCGGTAACTATATCTCCGATACGTTACGCCGCTCTAACTTTGGGCGCAAGTTCTTTATTCACAAAGAACTTGTGCTCTTAGAGCGGCGTAGCGTATGTGTTGCGGCGTAAGGCCGCGTAATTCAAATGGGGATGTAGGGGGCGTGTTTTATTTAAATTTCCCTTGACCCCGCGTTTTTTACGTTTTACTTGAACGGCGCATGCGCCGTCCGTAAAATCTCCCAGTGTGCATTGCTCTAAATGACGTCGCAAGGACGTCATTGCTTTCATCGTGAACGTAAATTACGTCCATCCGTATTCGCGAACGACTTACGCAAACGACGTAAAAATGCCAAAACTCGGCGCGGGAACGACGGCCATACTTAACATTGGCTGCGCCTCATAGACCCAGGGGTAACTATAGGCCGGAAAAAGCCGAACACAAACAACGTAAAAAAAAAACGCCGGGCGGTCGTTCGTTTCTGAATCGGCGTAACTCCTCATTTGCATATTCGTCGCGTAAAAAAAAAAACGAAACGCCACCTAGCGGCCGGCCTGGAATTGCAGCCTAAGATCCGACGGTGTAAGACACTTACACCTGGCGGATCTTAGGAATATCTATGCGTAACTGATTCTCTGAATCAGGCGCATAGATACGACGACCGGACTCAGAGATACGACGGCGTATCAGGAGATACGCCGTCGTATCTTCTTTCTGAATCTGGCCCCGTGTGTTCAGAATGGAACTGACCATAATGGGACCGGTGAGAACAAGTCGCATGTTTTTGGAGTCGCTGCGACTTGAGTCGCTCCAATTAGAACGGGGACCATTGAAATACATGGATTTTGACTTGTCATGTGTCAAGTCGCACAAAAACTCGCAGTAATAGAGCCTAGCTTGCACCAGAATCAGACCAAAGTAGTACAGGGACTACTTTAAAAGTCAGTTTGACTTGAAGTCGCACAGATATGAATGGAACTCATTGGAAATCATGGGATACAATGATTTGTCATGCGACTTTGCAGTCCTGAGTCGCAGTACAAGTCACACAAGTGTGAAAGGGGCCTAAAAGTGGTTGTAAAAAGTCAGAAGGTTTTTTTATCCTAACCACTTCAGCCCCGGACCATTTTGCTGGTCAAGGAACGGGCCACTTTTTGCGATTCGGCACTGCGTCGCTTTAACTGACAATTGCACAGTCGTGCGACGTGGCTCCCAAACAAAATTGGCGTCTTTTTTTTCCCCACAAATAGAGCTTTCTTTTGGTGGTATTTGATCACCTCTGCGGTTTTTATTTTTTGCGCTATAAACAAAAATAGAGCGACAATTTTGAAAAAAAATGAATATTTTTTACTTTTTGCTATAATAAATATCCCCCAAAAAATATATTAAAAAAATATATTTTTCCTCAGTTTAGGCCGATACGTATTCTTTTTACATATTTTTCGTTAAAAAAAATGCAATAAGCGTTTATTGATTGGTTTGCGCAAAAGTTATAGCGTCTACAAAATAGGGGATAGTTTTATGGCATTTTTAATAATATTTTTTTTTTTTTTTACTAGTAATGGCGGCGATCAGCGATTTTTATCGGCACTGCGACATTATGGCGGACACTTCGGACACTTTTGACAAATTTTTGGGACCATTGCCATTTTTTTAGCGATCAGTGCTATAAAAATGCATTGATTACTATAAAAATGCCACTGGCAGGGAAGGGGATAACACTAGGGGGCAAGGAAGGGGTTAAGTATGTTCCCTGGGTGTGTTCTAACTGAAGGGGGGGTGGGACTGACTAGGGGAAATGACAGATCGCTGTTCATACATTGTATGAACAGACGAACAGTCATTTCTCCCCCTGACAGGACCGACATCTGTGGCCCGGATTCAGATACATTGGTGTATCTATTGGCGGGCGTAACGTATCTCAGATACGTTATGCCGCCGTAAATTACGGCGCAAGTTCTGTATTCAGAAAGAACTTGCGCCCTAAGTTACGGCGGCGTAACGTATGTGGTCCGGCGTGAGCCCGCCTAATTCAAATCTGGATGATGTGGGCGTGTTTTATTTAAATTTCATGTGACCCCAGAAGCGCAGAAGCGATTCAGTTCGCATGTGCCGCGCTATATAAGTTTTTCATTCATTCATTTTAAATTTTTTACGAACGGCGCATGCGCCGTTCGTGAAAGAATCCCAGTGCGCATGCTCGAAATTAGGCCGCAAATCGTCATTGCTTTAGACGTGAACGCAACTTACGTACAGCCCTATTCACGAATGACTTACGCAAACGACGTGAATTTTTCAAAATTCGACGCGGGAACGACGTCCATACTTAACATAGGAAACCCCTCATATAGCAGGGGTAACTTTACGCCGGAAAAAGCCGAACGTAAACGACGTAAAAAAATGCGCCGGGCGGACGTACGTTTCTGAATCGCCGTATCTACCTAATTAGCATATTCCTTGCATAAATCTACGGAAGCGCCACCTAGCGGCCAGCGTAAATATGCAGCCTAAGATACGACGGTGTAAGACACTTACGCTGGTCGAATCTTAGGGAAATCTATGCGTAACTGATTCTACGAATCAGTCGCATAGATACGACGCCGAAACTCAGAGTTACGACGGCGGATCGGGAGATACGCCGTCGTAACTGCTCTCTGAATCCGGGCCTGTGTGTTTACACACACAGCTCCCGGTTCTCGCTCTGTAACGAGCGATTGCACCCGCCGAGCACGCGCGTCGGCACCAGGGGCGAGCAGGGAAACCGATGATAAAAAAACAAATACAGATACATATAATCAGTATATGAAGTATACAGAAATACAATGACTAAGGTAGGCTGTAGATGGCGATAATAAGTAATTCTCACCAGCGATTCTGCGTTTAGCGGATGCAAGTTTTAGTCCAACATGTGCTCTGAGAACTGCTTCCTTCTTTCAGTCTCTGAAATGGAGTTTGAGTTCCCAGGATGCACCTGTTTCCCTTCCTTAGACTGAAGAATGGTGGGAACTTTTGTTAAAGGTGAACAGTTTCTAGTTTCTGCAAAAACAGTAACTTACCACGAGCTCCATCTTGTGGTCAAATCTGATATTGCAGGCAAAACATGGAGGCAGAACAATAATGTTTGCAGTGTGTGTCAAGCACTCAATGGTCAGCATAACCAATGAGAAGTGCTTTGTTCTTCTGGGTAGTGTTTCTGAACCCGGGTGCCATCTGGGGTGCCGCAAGCCCAGAACCCAGTTTGCCCTGGATCAGTGGCATGAGTAAAAGATGAAAATGACTGCGTCATAAACAGCAGATGTAATATCAGACACCATTACACATCCGGTATCCTTTCATAGATATATAACAAATTGTAGCCTTCCAGAAATGTAAAGATAATGATGATTCTTTAGCACAATAGTTTTATCCGGATGTGAATTCTCGACGTGTTTCGCAAGTAGTGCTTCTTCAGGAGTGATGATGGCGAACTGATACTTATTCGGATGACGCCAGCGTGCCAGTAAGAGAAAAACCCACAGTAAAAGACGAATGTCCAGGGGCTTCCACAACATTATTGCGCCTGCCAGGAGGGTCACTGAGGGGGCTTGGACAGTCAGCAGACATGAGGTTGATACTAAGGGGGCTGGGATGTCTGCTGCCCATCCCAGCCCCCTCTGTAACCATCTCATGTCTGCTGCCCATCCCCCTCAGTACCCATCTCATGTCTGCTTCCCATCCCAGCCCCCTCTGTACCCAGCTCATGTCTGCTGCCCATCCCAGCTCCCTCATTACCCATCTCTCATGTCTGCTGCCCATCCCAGCCCTCTCAGTACCCATCTATCATGTCTGCTGCCCATCCCAGCCCCCTCTGTACCTAGCTCATGTCTGCTGTCCATCCCAGCCCCCTCTGTACCCAGCTCATGTCTGCTGCCCATCCCAACCCCCTCAATACCAATCTCATGTCTGATGCCCATCCCAGCCCTCTCAGTACCCATCCAATGCTGCCCATCCCAGCCCCCTCAGTACCCAGCTCATGTCTGTTGCCCATACCAGCACCTTCTGTACCCATCCCAGTCCCCTCTGTACCCATCTCATGTATGCTGCCTATCCCTGACCCCTCAGTACCCAGCTCATGTCTGCTGCCCAGCCCAGCCCCCTCAGTACCCATCTCATGTCTGCTGCCCATCCCAGCCCCCTCAGTACCCATCACCTGTCTGCTGCCCATCCCATTCCCCTCTGTACCCAGCTCATGTCTGTTGCCCATCCCAGCCCCCTCAGTACCCAGCTCATGTCTGCTGCTGCCCATCCCCCTCAGTACCCATCTCCTGTCTGCTGCCCATCCCATTCCCCTCTGTACCCAGCTCATGTCTGTTGCCCATCCCAGCCCCCTCAGTACCCATCTCATGTCTTCTGTCCATCCCTGCCCTCTCTTTACCCATCTAATTTCTTCTGCCCATCCCTGCCCTCTCTGTACCCAGCTCATGTCTGCTGCCCATCCCAGCCCCCTCAGTACCCATCTCATGTCTTCTGCCCATCCCTGCCCTCTCTGTACCCAGCTCATGTCTGCTGCCCATCCCAGCCCCCTTTGTACCCAGCTCATGCCTGCTGCCCATCCCTGCCCCCTCTGTACCCAGCTCATGTCTGCTGCCCATTCCAGCCCCCTTTGTACCCAGCTCATGTCCGCTGCCCATCCCAGCCCCCTCTGTACCCAGCTCATGTGCTTTTTGTTATTTTCCTGTCATGAGACCCGGAAGTTTTTTTTTTTTCTCTTTCCATCACATGGCTGGGGAGAGATTTCATAAAAACAGAAACATGGCGCCAGTCACGTTACAGCTGCTGCGTCACCATCCCGGCCCCGGGCAGATCTGGGCACCGACAGAGCTGGCAAAGGGGGCAAGAGGACGGGGGTGCTACGCCTGCCACCGCCAGGGGCGTACCTCCCCGCCCAATGCATGGCACTACATGGCACTGCATGGTTGGGGGCACAGCTGGCACGGAGGGGGCTCCCATACCATGACATTGTGCTGGAGATCGGACATGCGGAGGATGGCACTGAGTGTCTGCACCTTGCTCTGGATACAGGTTGGTGGTGGACATTTAACCTTGGCATGGTTGGTGGGGAAGAGAAGGCTGCCACTGAGAGGTAGTGGGTTGGGGGGTGAAGGGTTAAAATCTGGCATGTGGGTTAAAATCTGGCATGTGTGCCCCATTTTCCTGCCCACTGGTGTAAATATAGCAAAGTTGTTTACATGAGAGGTGCAGCAGGAGGGGCAGAGAGGCTGGGCTGAGGATCCACACAGAGGAGGGCTGAGACTCTCTACAGACCCTGGGGGGCCACAGAGGAGGGCTGAGACTCTCTACAGACCCTGGACAGAAACTGGGGGGCCACAGAGGAGGGCTGAGACTCTCTACAGACCATGGGGGCCACAGAGGAGGGCTGAGACTCTCTACAGACCATGGACAGACCCTGGGGGGCCACAGAGGAGGGCTGAGACTCTCTACAGACCATGGACAGACCCTGGGGGGCCACAGAGGAGGGCTGAGACTCTCTACATACCATGGACAGACTCTGGGGGCCACAGGGGAGGGCTGAGACTCTCTACAGACCATGGACAGACTCTGGGGGCCACAGGGGAGGGCTGAGACTCTCTACAGACCATGGACAGACCCTGGGGGGCCACAGAGGAAGGCTGAGACTCTCTACAGACCATAGACAGACTCTGGGGGCCACAGGGGAGGGCTGAGACTCTCTACAGACCCTGGGGGCCACAGAGGAGGGCTGAGACTCTCTACAGACCATGGACAGACCCTGGGGGGCCACAGAGGAAGGCTGAGACTCTCTACAGACTCTGGGGGCCACAGGGGAGGGCTGAGACTCTCTACAGACCATGGGCAGAAACTGGGGGGCCACAGAGGAGGGCTGAGACTCTCTACAGACCCTGGGGGCCACAGAGGAGGGCTGAGACTCTCTACAGACCATGGACAGACTCTGGGGCCACAGGGGAGGGCTGAGACTCTCTACAGACCATGGACAGAAACTGGGGGGCCACAGAGGAGGGCTGAGACTCTCTACAGACCATGGACAGACTCTGGGGGGCCACAGAGGAGGGCTGAGACTCTCTACAGACCATGGACAGAAACTGGGGGGCCACAGAGGAGGGCTGAGACTCTCTACAGACCATGGACAGAAACTGGGGGGCCACAGAGGAGGATTGAGACTCTCTACAGACCATGGACAGACCCTGGGGGGCCACAGAGGAGGGCTGAGACTCTCTACAGACCATGGACAGAAACTGGGGGGCCACAGAGGAGGGCTGAGACTCTCTACAGACCCTGGGGGCCACAGAGGAGGGCTGAGACTCTCTACAGACCATGGACAGAAACTGGGGGGCCACAGAGGAGGGCTGAGACTCTCTACAGACCATGGACAGAAACTGGGGGGCCACAGAGGAGAGCTGAGACTCTCTACAGACCATGGACAGACTCTGGGGCCACAGGGGAGGGCTGAGACTCTCTACACACCATGGACAGACCCTGGGGGCCACATAGGAGGGCTGAGACTCTCTACAGACCATGGACAGAAACTGGGGGGCCACAGAGGAGAGCTGAGACTCTCTACAGACCATGGACAGAAACTGGGGGGCCACAGAGGAGGGCTGAGACTCTCTACAGACCCTGGGGGCCACAGAGGAGGGCTGAGACTCTCTACAGACCATGGACATAAACTGGGGGGCCACAGAGGAGGGCTGAGACTCTCTACAGACCCTGGGGGCCACAGAGGAGGGCTGAGACTCTCTACAGACCATGGACAGAAACTGGGGGGCCACAGAGGAGGGCTGAGACTCTCTACAGACCATGGACAGACTCTGGGGGCCACAGGGGAGGGCTGAGACTCTCTACAGACCATGGACAGACTCTGGGGGCCACAGGGGAGGGGTGAGACTCTCTACAGACTCTGGGGGCCACAGAGGAAGGCTGAGACTCTCTACAGACCATGGACAGAAACTGGGGGGCCACAGAGGAGGGCTGAGACTCTCTACAGACCCTGGGGGCCACAGAGGAGGGCCGAGACTCTCTACAGACCATGGACAGAAACTGGGGGGCCACAGAGGAGGGCTGAGACTCTCTACAGACCATGGACAGAAACTGGGGGGCCACAGAGGAGAGCTGAGACTCTCTACAGACCATGGACAGACTCTGGGGCCACAGGGGAGGGCTGAGACTCTCTACACACCATGGACAGACCCTGGGGGCCACATAGGAGGGCTGAGACTCTCTACAGACCATGGACAGAAACTGGGGGGCCACAGAGGAGGGCTGAGACTCTCTACAGACCATGGACAGAAACTGGGGGGCCACAGAGGAGGGCTGAGACTCTCTACAGACCCTGGGGGCCACAGAGGAGGGCTGAGACTCTCTACAGACCATGGACAGAAACTGGGGGGCCACAGAGGAGGGCTGAGACTCTCTACAGACCCTGGGGGCCACAGAGGAGGGCTGAGACTCTCTACAGACCATGGACAGAAACTGGGGGGCCACAGAGGAGGGCTGAGACTCTCTACAGACCCTGGGGGCCACAGAGGAGGGCTGAGACTCTCTACAGACCATGGACAGAAACTGGGGGGCCACAGAGGAGGGCTGAGACTCTCTACAGACCATGGACAGAAACTGGGGGGCCACAGAGGAGAGCTGAGACTCTCTACAGACCATGGACAGACTCTGGGGCCACAGGGGAGGGCTGAGACTCTCTACACACCATGGACAGACCCTGGGGGCCACATAGGAGGGCTGAGACTCTCTACAGACCATGGACAGAAACTGGGGGGCCACAGAGGAGAGCTGAGACTCTCTACAGACCATGGACAGAAACTGGGGGGCCACAGAGGAGGGCTGAGACTCTCTACAGACCCTGGGGGCCACAGAGGAGGGCTGAGACTCTCTACAGACCATGGACAGAAACTGGGGGGCCACAGAGGAGGGCTGAGACTCTCTACAGACCCTGGGGGCCACAGAGGAGGGCTGAGACTCTCTACAGACCATGGACAGAAACTGGGGGGCCACAGAGGAGGGCTGAGACTCTCTACAGACCATGGACAGACTCTGGGGGCCACAGGGGAGGGCTGAGACTCTCTACAGACCATGGACAGACTCTGGGGGCCACAGGGGAGGGGTGAGACTCTCTACAGACTCTGGGGGCCACAGAGGAAGGCTGAGACTCTCTACAGACCATGGACAGAAACTGGGGGGCCACAGAGGAGGGCTGAGACTCTCTACAGACCCTGGGGGCCACAGAGGAGGGCTGAGACTCTCTACAGACCATGGACAGAAACTGGGGGGCCACAGAGGAGGGCTGAGACTCTCTACAGACCATGGACAGAAACTGGGGGGCCACAGAGGAGAGCTGAGACTCTCTACAGACCATGGACAGACTCTGGGGCCACAGGGGAGGGCTGAGACTCTCTACACACCATGGACAGACCCTGGGGGCCACATAGGAGGGCTGAGACTCTCTACAGACCATGGACAGAAACTGGGGGGCCACAGAGGAGAGCTGAGACTCTCTACAGACCATGGACAGAAACTGGGGGGCCACAGAGGAGGGCTGAGACTCTCTACAGACCCTGGGGGCCACAGAGGAGGGCTGAGACTCTCTACAGACCATGGACAGAAACTGGGGGGCCACAGAGGAGGGCTGAGACTCTCTACAGACCCTGGGGGCCACAGAGGAGGGCTGAGACTCTCTACAGACCATGGACAGAAACTGGGGGGCCACAGAGGAGGGCTGAGACTCTCTACAGACCATGGACAGACTCTGGGGGGCCACAGAGGAGAGCTGAGACTCTCTACAGACCATGGACAGAAACTGGGGGGCCACAGAGGAGGGCTGAGACTCTCTACAGACCATGGACAGACCCTGGGGGCCACAGAGGAGGGCTGAGACTCTCTACAGACCCTGGGGGCCACAGAGGAGGGCTGAGACTCTCTACAGACCATGGACAGAAACTGGGGGGCCACAGAGGAGGGCTGAGACTCTCTACAGACCCTGGGGGCCACAGAGGAGGGCTGAGACTCTCTACAGACCATGGACAGAAACTGGGGGGCCACAGAGGAGGGCTGAGACTCTCTACAGACCATGGACAGAATCTGGGGGCCACAGGGGAGGGCTGAGACTCTCTACAGACCATGGACAGACTCTGGGGGCCACAGGGGAGGGGTGAGACTCTCTACAGACTCTGGGGGCCACAGAGGAAGGCTGAGACTCTCTACAGACCATGAACAGAAACTGGGGGGCCACAGAGGAGGGCTGAGACTCTCTACAGACCCTGGGGGCCACAGAGGAGGGCTGAGACTCTCTACAGACCATGGACAGAAACTGGGAGGCCACAGAGGAGGGCTGAGACTCTCTACAGACCATGGACAGACTCTGGGGGCCACAGGGGAGGGCTGAGACTCTCTACAGACCCTGGGGGCCACAGAGGAGGGCTGAGACTCTCTACAGACCATGGACAGACCCTGGGGGGCCACAGAGGAAGGCTGAGACTCTCTACAGACTCTGGGGGCCACAGGGGAGGGCTGAGACTCTCTACAGACCATGGGCAGAAACTGGGGGGCCACAGAGGAGGGCTGAGACTCTCTACAGACCCTGGGGGCCACAGAGGAGGGCTGAGACTCTCTACAGACCATGGACAGACTCTGGGGCCACAGGGGAGGGCTGAGACTCTCTACAGACCATGGACAGAAACTGGGGGGCCACAGAGGAGGGCTGAGACTCTCTACAGACCATGGACAGACTCTGGGGGGCCACAGAGGAGGGCTGAGACTCTCTACAGACCATGGACAGAAACTGGGGGGCCACAGAGGAGGGCTGAGACTCTCTACAGACCATGGACAGAAACTGGGGGGCCACAGAGGAGGATTGAGACTCTCTACAGACCATGGACAGACCCTGGGGGGCCACAGAGGAGGGCTGAGACTCTCTACAGACCATGGACAGAAACTGGGGGGCCACAGGGGAGGGCTGAGACTCTCTACAGACCCTGGGGGCCACAGAGGAGGGCTGAGACTCTCTACAGACCATGGACAGAAACTGGGGGGCCACAGAGGAGGGCTGAGACTCTCTACAGACCATGGACAGAAACTGGGGGGCCACAGAGGAGAGCTGAGACTCTCTACAGACCATGGACAGACTCTGGGGCCACAGGGGAGGGCTGAGACTCTCTACACACCATGGACAGACCCTGGGGGCCACATAGGAGGGCTGAGACTCTCTACAGACCATGGACAGAAACTGGGGGGCCACAGAGGAGAGCTGAGACTCTCTACAGACCATGGACAGAAACTGGGGGGCCACAGAGGAGGGCTGAGACTCTCTACAGACCCTGGGGGCCACAGAGGAGGGCTGAGACTCTCTACAGACCATGGACATAAACTGGGGGGCCACAGAGGAGGGCTGAGACTCTCTACAGACCCTGGGGGCCACAGAGGAGGGCTGAGACTCTCTACAGACCATGGACAGAAACTGGGGGGCCACAGAGGAGGGCTGAGACTCTCTACAGACCATGGACAGACTCTGGGGGCCACAGGGGAGGGCTGAGACTCTCTACAGACCATGGACAGACTCTGGGGGCCACAGGGGAGGGGTGAGACTCTCTACAGACTCTGGGGGCCACAGAGGAAGGCTGAGACTCTCTACAGACCATGGACAGAAACTGGGGGGCCACAGAGGAGGGCTGAGACTCTCTACAGACCCTGGGGGCCACAGAGGAGGGCCGAGACTCTCTACAGACCATGGACAGAAACTGGGGGGCCACAGAGGAGGGCTGAGACTCTCTACAGACCATGGACAGAAACTGGGGGGCCACAGAGGAGAGCTGAGACTCTCTACAGACCATGGACAGACTCTGGGGCCACAGGGGAGGGCTGAGACTCTCTACACACCATGGACAGACCCTGGGGGCCACATAGGAGGGCTGAGACTCTCTACAGACCATGGACAGAAACTGGGGGGCCACAGAGGAGAGCTGAGACTCTCTACAGACCATGGACAGAAACTGGGGGGCCACAGAGGAGGGCTGAGACTCTCTACAGACCCTGGGGGCCACAGAGGAGGGCTGAGACTCTCTACAGACCATGGACAGAAACTGGGGGGCCACAGAGGAGGGCTGAGACTCTCTACAGACCCTGGGGGCCACAGAGGAGGGCTGAGACTCTCTACAGACCATGGACAGAAACTGGGGGGCCACAGAGGAGGGCTGAGACTCTCTACAGACCCTGGGGGCCACAGAGGAGGGCTGAGACTCTCTACAGACCATGGACAGAAACTGGGGGGCCACAGAGGAGGGCTGAGACTCTCTACAGACCATGGACAGAAACTGGGGGGCCACAGAGGAGAGCTGAGACTCTCTACAGACCATGGACAGACTCTGGGGCCACAGGGGAGGGCTGAGACTCTCTACACACCATGGACAGACCCTGGGGGCCACATAGGAGGGCTGAGACTCTCTACAGACCATGGACAGAAACTGGGGGGCCACAGAGGAGAGCTGAGACTCTCTACAGACCATGGACAGAAACTGGGGGGCCACAGAGGAGGGCTGAGACTCTCTACAGACCCTGGGGGCCACAGAGGAGGGCTGAGACTCTCTACAGACCATGGACAGAAACTGGGGGGCCACAGAGGAGGGCTGAGACTCTCTACAGACCCTGGGGGCCACAGAGGAGGGCTGAGACTCTCTACAGACCATGGACAGAAACTGGGGGGCCACAGAGGAGGGCTGAGACTCTCTACAGACCATGGACAGACTCTGGGGGCCACAGGGGAGGGCTGAGACTCTCTACAGACCATGGACAGACTCTGGGGGCCACAGGGGAGGGGTGAGACTCTCTACAGACTCTGGGGGCCACAGAGGAAGGCTGAGACTCTCTACAGACCATGGACAGAAACTGGGGGGCCACAGAGGAGGGCTGAGACTCTCTACAGACCCTGGGGGCCACAGAGGAGGGCTGAGACTCTCTACAGACCATGGACAGAAACTGGGGGGCCACAGAGGAGGGCTGAGACTCTCTACAGACCATGGACAGAAACTGGGGGGCCACAGAGGAGGGCTGAGACTCTCTACAGACCATGGACAGACTCTGGGGCCACAGGGGAGGGCTGAGACTCTCTACACACCATGGACAGACCCTGGGGGCCACATAGGAGGGCTGAGACTCTCTACAGACCATGGACAGAAACTGGGGGGCCACAGAGGAGAGCTGAGACTCTCTACAGACCATGGACAGAAACTGGGGGGCCACAGAGGAGGGCTGAGACTCTCTACAGACCCTGGGGGCCACAGAGGAGGGCTGAGACTCTCTACAGACCATGGACAGAAACTGGGGGGCCACAGAGGAGGGCTGAGACTCTCTACAGACCCTGGGGGCCACAGAGGAGGGCTGAGACTCTCTACAGACCATGGACAGAAACTGGGGGGCCACAGAGGAGGGCTGAGACTCTCTACAGACCATGGACAGACTCTGGGGGGCCACAGAGGAGAGCTGAGACTCTCTACAGACCATGGACAGAAACTGGGGGGCCACAGAGGAGGGCTGAGACTCTCTACAGACCATGGACAGACCCTGGGGGCCACAGAGGAGGGCTGAGACTCTCTACAGACCCTGGGGGCCACAGAGGAGGGCTGAGACTCTCTACAGACCATGGACAGAAACTGGGGGGCCACAGAGGAGGGCTGAGACTCTCTACAGACCCTGGGGGCCACAGAGGAGGGCTGAGACTCTCTACAGACCATGGACAGAAACTGGGGGGCCACAGAGGAGGGCTGAGACTCTCTACAGACCATGGACAGAATCTGGGGGCCACAGGGGAGGGCTGAGACTCTCTACAGACCATGGACAGACTCTGGGGGCCACAGGGGAGGGGTGAGACTCTCTACAGACTCTGGGGGCCACAGAGGAAGGCTGAGACTCTCTACAGACCATGAACAGAAACTGGGGGGCCACAGAGGAGGGCTGAGACTCTCTACAGACCCTGGGGGCCACAGAGGAGGGCTGAGACTCTCTACAGACCATGGACAGAAACTGGGAGGCCACAGAGGAGGGCTGAGACTCTCTACAGACCATGGACAGAAACTGGGGGGCCACAGAGGAGGGCTGAGACTCTCTACAGACCATGGACAGACCTTGGGGGGCCACAGAGGAGGGCTGAGACTCTCTACAGACCATGGACAGACCCTGGGGGCCACAGAGGAGGGCTGAGACTCTCTACAGACCATTGACAGACCCTGGGTGCCACAGAGGAGGGCTGAGACTCTCTACAGACCATGGACAGACCCTGGGGGCCACAGAGGAGGTCTGAGACTCTCTACAGACCCTGGGGGCCACAGAGGAGGGCTGAGACTCTCTACAAACCCTGGACAGACCCTGGGGTGCCACAGAGGAGGGCTGAGACTCTCTACAGACCATGGACAGACCCTGGGGGCCACAGAGGAGGGCTGAGACTCTCTACAGACCATGGACAGACCCTGGGGGCCACAGAGGAGGGCTGAGACTCTCTACAGACCATGGACAGACTCTGGGGGCCACAGGGGAGGGCTGAGACTCTCTACAGACCCTGGGGGCCACAGAGGAGGGCTGAGACTCTCTACAGACCATGGACAGACTCTGGGGCCACAGGGGAGGGCTGAGACTCTCTACAGACCATGGACAGATCCTGGGGGCCACAGAGGGGGGCTAAGGCTCTCTACAGACCATGGACAGACCCTGGGGTGCCACAGAGGAGGGCTGAGACTATCTACAGACCATGGAAAGACTCTGGGGGCCACAGGGGAGGGCCAGGGCTCTCTACAGACCATGGACAGACTCCGGGGGCCACAGGGGAGGGCTAAGACTCTACAGACCATGGACAGACCCTACAGGGCCACAGGGGAGGGCTAAGACTCTCTACAGACCATGGACAGACCCTGGGGGCCACAGAGGAGGGCTAAGACTCTACAGACCGTGGACAGATCCTGGGGGGCCACATAGGAGGGCTGATACTCTCTACAGACCATGGACAGACTCTGGGGGGCCACAGGGGAGAGCTCTACAGACCATGGACAGACCCTACGGGGCCACAGGGGAGGGCTAAGGCTCTCTACAGACCATGGACAGACCCTGGGGGCCACAGAGGAGGGCTAAGACTCTACAGACCCTGGGGGGGCTACAGAGGAGGGCTAAGACTCTATAGACCCTGGGGGGGGGCCACAGGGGAGGGATGAGACTCTCTACAGACCATGGACAGACTCTGGGGGGCCACAGGGGAGAGCTAAGACTCTACAGACCATGGACAGACCCTACAGGGCCACAGGGGAGGGCTAAGGCTCTCTACAGACCATGGACAGACCCTGGGGGCCACAGAGGAGGGCTAAGACTCTACAGACCCTGGGGGGGAGGGCTGAGACTCTCTACAGACCATGGAATTACCCTGGGGGGGGGGGGCACAGGGGAGGGCTGAGACTCTCTACAGACCCTGAGGTGTCACAGGGGAGGGCTGAGACTCTCTACAAATCATAGACAGACCCAGGAGGGCCACGGGGGCCCCTTCCTCCTCTGATTTGCAGGTAGGTGGTGTGAATGTTGTGTTTGTTACATTGTATCAGCAGACTGTGTTATTCTAACAATGTCTTATCTCCTATTTGTTTGTTACATTGTAACACTCTGTTATTGTAACAATGTATCATCTCTTGTATTTGTTATGATTGCTGAGATTCTATCTGGCAAATGGCAACATTCCATTAATAATTTTAGATAGCAGCTTGACTTCTTTTTAGTTGTGTGTCTGCATTAGTTTCTTTTTTTTGGAGGCTTTTTTCACTTGGTGATCATTTCAGTAATGACCATACACTGTACAATCTGTACAATCTCCTTTAGATCTCCCATCAATTTTGTAGTGCACAGGGTCATCTGATTGGATGTACATTAAAGGGATTGTTTAGGCTTGTCCTCATATTACATTGTTTTGAGAAATCTAAAAGAGATTGTACAATGCATGGTACACACTTCGTTTTTTTTCCAATCAACCTTGCGGTTTGAAAAAAAAACAAAAAAAACTGTCAGCTCCAGTTGGAGCCGCTGCACTAACAATCCAATGTTAGTACAGCTATTTCCCTGCTGAGCTATTGTGTATCTGATGTGGCATCTGCCATTTTAAAATGTGGCAGAGCAGTAAGTGACGTCAGTCGTTTTTTTTATTTTATTAATTTTTTTTGTATTTTTTTACAATTTTATTTATATATTTTTATTGTTTTAAAAAAAAATGTTTTTTTAGGAGGTTTGGTAAAATATTAGGGGGGATTTGCACCACACGGGGTGATTTGGGTGTGCCCAGGCACAACCGGCACACCCCCTGCGTACGCCTATGTATATACCGACTGTGTCAGTGGGGCAGAGATTGGTATCAGTAGGGCAGTGGACAGTCTCAGTATTTTTTTATTATTTTATTTTTATTATTTTTTACAAGTTTATTTAAAAAAAAAAAAATTTAAACCTTACATATTTAAAAAAAAAAAAATTTATACTTCCCCGCTGTGTGTAATGATTGTGCACAGAGCGGGCCCGCTCTTCCTCTTCTGGGGTCCCCCGCTGGCGTTTCTGGCTGCTCCCCTCTGCCAAGCCGCTTGCCATTGAGGGCACTGGTGCATGCTCGCTCCCAAGCCAGCTCTGTGTCTCTACGGATACACAGATACGCAGATTGGTCCCGCCAATGTCTGCAGTCTCTTAGCCAATGTGGAGGGAGAGAGCCTCTGCTCTTGTGCACAGTGCTGGACTCTGGACTGATGGCCCCCACTCTCCTCTCCTCTCCTCTTTCTCCTCTCCTCTTTCTCCTCTCCTCTTCTCTTTCTCCTCTTCTCTTTCTCCTCTTCTCTTTCTCCTCTTCTCTTTCTCTCTCCTCTCTTTCTCTTTCTCTTTCCTCTCTCTCCTCTCTTTCTCTCTCCTCTCTTTCTCTCTCCTCTCTTTCTCTTTCTCTTTCCTCTCTCTCCTCTTTCTCTTTCCTCTCTCTACTCTCTTTCCTTTCTTTCTCTTTCCTCTCTTTCTCTTTCCTCTCTTTCTCTTTCCTCTCTTTCTCTTTCCTCTCTTTCTCTTTCCTCTTTCTCTTTCCTCTCTCTCCTCTCTTTCTCTTTCCTCTCTCTCTCCTCTCTTTCCTCTCTCTCCTCTCTTTCTCTTTCCTCTCTCTCCTCTCTTTCTCTCTCCTCTTCTCTCCTCTCTCTCTCTCCTCTCTCTCTCTTTCTCTTTCTTCTCTTTCTTTTTTTTTTCTTTTTTTTTTTCTTTCTTTCTTTCTTTCTTTCTCTCTCCTCTCTTTATTTCTCTCTCCCTCTTTATTTCTCTCTCCTCTCTTTCTTTCTCTCTCCTCTCTTTCTTTCTCTCTCCTCTCTTTCTTTCTCTTTCCTCTCTTTCTTTCTCTCTCCTCTCTTTCTTTCTCTTTCCTCTCTTTTTTTTCTCTCTCCTCTCTTTCTTTCTTTCTCTCTCCTCTCTTTCTTTCTTTCTCTCTCCTCTCTTTCTTTCTCTCTCTTCTCTTTCTTTCTCTCTCTTCTCTTTCTTTCTCTCTCCTCTCTTCCTCTCTCCTCTCTCTCCTCTCTTTCTCTTTCCTCTCTCTCCTCTCTTTCTCTTTCCTCTCTCTCTTCTCTCTCTCTCTCTCGTAAATGTGAGGTCTTTTTGATCTCACATTAACCACTTATGAACCGATCGCCGTCGGTATTTGAAGAGGAATATCGTTGTTATCGCAGCAGATAGCTACTATAACCCCGGTATCCTTTTCTTCAGCGGGCGATCCTTTTTCAGATAAAAGTGGTCTCTGCGACGGATTCGCAGCAAGATCACTTTTATCGGTGGTGTGAGAGGGTCCTCCTCCCGCTGCGCTCCAGTGCCCTCCACCACTTACCAGCGGTGGTGATCGCGTCCTCACCACCCGTCTCCATTCCCTTGCAGAGCGGAAGCAATGTCAAAACTTCACTTCCGCCCATAGCTCTTACAGTAAAGCAAAATTTTATTTTTTTCCAAATAACATTTATTTTATATTTTTTTTATTGCATTTTAGTGTAAATATGAGATCTTTTTGACCCCAGATCTCACATTTAAGAGGACCTGTAATGCTTTTCTATTACAAGGGATGTTTACATCCCTTGTAATAGGAATAAAAGTGACACAATTTAATTTTTTTAAAGAATAGTGTAAAAATAAAAGGTAAAATAAATGAGAAAAAAAAGTATCAATTTTTAAACGCGCCCCGTCCTGCCGAGCTGGCGTTCCGAAGTGCCCGCCGTGTACTCCACGACCGTGCCCGCGGGTGTCCTGTGATCGGGAGCAGCGATCAGTGTCCTGTCACTAGTAGCCCCGCCCCCTACAGTTATAATCACTGCCTAGGACCCTTCCTCGTCCCCTAGTGGTTAACCCCTTCCCTGCCAGTGTCATTTACACAGTAATCAGTGCATTTTTATAGCACTGATCGCTGTATAAATGTCAGTGGTGCCAAAATAACGCCAAAAGTGTCCGATGTGTCCGCCATAATGTCACAGTCACAATAAAAATTGCTGATCGCCACCATTACTAGTAAAAAAAATTATAATAATAAAAAGCCATAAAACTATACCCTATTTTGTAGTTGCTATAACTTTTGCGCAAACCAATCAATATACGCTTATTGCGATTTTTTTTTTTTTTATTACCAAAAATAAGTAGAAGAATACGTATCGGCCTAAACAGAGAAAGAAATTCTTTTTTTTTATATATTTTTGGGGGGATATTTATTATAGCAAAAAGTACAAATTATTGCTTTTTTTTTCAAAATTGTCGCTCTAATTTTGTTTATAGCACAAAAAATTAAAACCGCAGAGGTGATCAAATGCCACCAAAAGAAAGCTCTATTTGTGGGAATAAATGACGTAAATTTTGTTTGGGAGCCACGTCGCACGACCGCGCAATTGTCAGTTAAAGCGACGTAGTACCGAATCGCAAAAAGTGCTCTGGTCAGAAAGGGGGTAAATTCTTCCCGGGGCTGAAGTGGTTAAAGAGGAACTTTTAGTGATTTTTTTTCATCTTTCCTTCTTCTGCTCTTGTTGTTGTTTTAACTTTGGATAGTAAAACATTTATTTTCTGCCAGTAAATCCCTTATACAGCCCACTTCCTGTTTCTTGTCTAGTCATTAGCCTAGGCTTATGACATCATGCACAGCTCTCTCTCACTGTCCTGGGAGTTTCCCAGGAAGGGAGGGGGGAGAGTCATAAGAGGGCCAATGAGAGCTGGAGGTGCGCCTCTGTGTAAATCCAGGAAGTGAACAGGCAGCAGTTTCAGCTGCCCACAGTTAAAATGGCTGCACCCAGACTCAGTGGAGGGAGAATTCTGCAGCATATTTGGCAAGTACAGAATCACAGTATATATAAAATAATATGCAAAGTGGTTGGAGGGAAGCTTCAGAATGGCAAAGATGTTTTTATTACAAATGATGTGAGCAGACTTCAGTTCCTCTTTAACTGAGGAAGAGAAGAGAGTACAGGACGTTTGCTGATCACGAGATTTCTGACTTTGCAAGTGTAAGGAGGATAACAAACTGCTTTCCATGGTAAATGTAACAAACTGTAATGGGAAAAATAAGAGAAGTTTATTAGAGTTTACAGACACTGTAAGGGGAAAAATAAGAGAAGTTTACTAGAATTTACAGACACTGTAAGGGGAAAAATAAAAGAAGTTTACTAGAGTTTACAGACACTGTAAGGGGAAAAATAAGAGAAGTTTATTAGAGTTTACAGACACTGTAAGGGGAAAAATAAGAGAAGTTTATTAGAGTTTACAGACACTGTAAGGGGAAAAATAAGAGAAGTTTATTAGAGTTTACAGATACTGTAAACCATTCTGCCCGCAATTTCAAGACACTCTGACAAAATTACAAATCTCACAGCACGAATTTCAGATGCCATTCATCTTAATGGCACCTGAAACACAGTGCGGTTCTGCCCCGATTGTCGCGCAATAAAACCTGCAGGAATCACGGCAAACCGCATCGTGTGAAGCTTGTCGCCCAAAAGTAGCTTCTGAACTTTTTTCGCCGTCCCTATTCCGAGCCCCGCACATGAGCATTGTGCTCTCCGCTGGGCAGCTACGACGGGAGAAAGAGAATTGCAGCTGCTGAGGTCAGCAACAAGTGATAGCGCTGCGCATGTGTGGGGCTCAGAAGGACGGCGTTGGCCCCTTTACCACTAGGGGGCGCTCGTCCCAATGGGGAACTAACCCTTTAAAGCGGTTCTCCACCCTAAAGTGGAGTCCCGCTGATCGGAACCCTCCCCCCCTCCGGTGTCACATTTGACACCTTTCAGGGGGGAGGGGGGTGCAGATACCTGTCTAAAGACAGGTATTTGCACCCACTTCCGGCCCGGCATTCACGGGCAAAAGACGGGCATTCCGTCACTTCCCGTCACCCCCCCGCCCCCCGTTGTGTGCTGGGAACACTCGGCTCCCAGCACACAGCGGGAGCCAATCGGCGGGCGCGGCGCGACTCGCGCATGCGCCGTAGGGAACCGGGCAGTGAAGCCGCAGCGCTTCACTTCCTGGTTCCCTCACCGTGGATGGAGGGGGGAGCAGCAGGGTGACGAGCGATCGCTCGTGCCCTGCTGCGGACGGCGCTGGACTCCAGGACAGGTAAGTGTCCTAATATTAAAAGTCAGCAGCTGCAGTATTTGTAGCTGCTGGCTTTTAATATATTTTTGGGGTGGAACATCCGCTTTAAAGTGACTTTAAACAATACCATATAATCTGTACACATCTACTACTTATTTGCTCTGTAATCTTTTACTTGAAATTGTTTCTTGGTGTGTTTTTTTTTTACATTTCTTATGTGGGCTCGGAGGAGGCTGACAGCCAGAGGGGTGTGGTGTTTTGTTTTCTTTTTTTTTCTTTTTAAGTTTAGAATACATACTTGAATAGAATTAATTCTTTTGAAAGCAGATTGTAATGTCATTTTAACTTCCGCAGTGCCAGAAGTTCAGCAGCAGGAAGAGGACAGGGCAGCCCTGCAGTGACGGTCAGCAGCAGGAAGAGGACAGGGCAGCCCTGCAGTGACGGTCAGCAGCAGGAAGAGGACAGGGCAGCCCTGCAGTGACGGTCAGCAGCAGGAAGAGGACAGGGCAGCCCTGCAGTGACGGTCAGCAGCAGGAAGAGGACAGGGCAGCCCTGCAGTGATGGTCAGCAGCAGGAAGAGGACAGGGCAGCCCTTCAGAGACGGTCAGCAGCAGGAAGAGGACAGGGCAGCCCTTCAGTGACGGTCAGCAGCAGGAAGAGGACAGGGCAGCCCTTCAGAGACGGTCAGCAGCAGGAAGAGGACAGGGCAGCCCTTCAGTGACGGTCAGCAGCAGGAAGAGGACAGGGCAGCCCTGCAGTGACGGTCAGCAGCAGGAAGAGGACAGGGCAGCCCTGCAGTGACGGTCAGCAGCAGGAAGAGGACAGGGCAGCCCTGCAGTGATGGTCAGCAGCAGGAAGAGGACAGGGCAGCCCTGCAGTGACGGTCAGCAGCAGGAAGAGGACAGGGCAGCCCTTCAGAGACGGTCAGCAGCAGGAAGAGGACAGGGCAGCCCTTCAGTGACGGTCAGCAGCAGGAAGAGGACAGGGCAGCCCTTCAGTGACGGTCAGCAGCAGGAAGAGGACAGGGCAGCCCTTCAGTGACGGTCAGCAGCAGGAAGAGGACAGGGCAGCCCTGCAGTGACGGTCAGCAGCAGGAAGAGGACAGGGCAGCCCTGCAGTGAAGATTTCTACAGAACCCAGAAGCCTGCACACTGTGGAGAAATCCTTCATTACAGGTAAGTATTGTAAATAAAGCTGTAGAGAATTTTCTTTTTTTTTTTAAACGAACCTTCTGCTTTATAATTGCTTTGCTTACCTTATAATAGAAGAGCAGGAACAGTCCAATCCAGCAAAGCTTAACCACTTCAGCTCTGGAAGATTTACCCCGCTTCATGACCAGGCCACTTTTTGCGATACGGCGCTGGATTACTTTAACTGACAATTGCGGCAGCTGTACCTAAATAAAATTGGAACCCCATCGGAGTCTTCCCATACATCGGAACCCCATCAGAGACTTTCCATACATCGGAACCCCATCAGAGTCTTCCCATACATCGGAACCCCATCAGAGTCCCGTGTCACAGTGGAGTCCCCATCAGTCTTACATTAGAGCAGTGCTTCTCAAATAGTGGGGCAAACCCCCCAGGGGGGGCCCGAGGCTCCATAAAGGGGGGCTCGTTCCCGACCACGGCGATCGCGCAATTTAGTATCCGCTTCTGTCCCCAGCCTCCTCCGCTAGTTAGAGGAGCGGACGGCGGGAGGCGGGACATTTTTGAACTGGGGGACGGGACCAGAGAGGTAGCAGCCTGTCATGTTGGACGGCAGGTGATTGGCTGCTAGGAGGCGGTCCTAGCAGCCAATCACCAGTTCGCCCAAAAGTCTCCCCGCCCCGCCCAGTGCTGCTGCGGCTTCACTTGACGAATGTCCCGCCTCCTGCTCTCCACGCTGAAAAGTTACAGGTAGGAGTGGAGAGGGAGGAAGGGAGGATAAATATATGGAAATGTTAAGGACGAGGAATGGGGGCTGTGCTGTGGGGGGGAAAAGGGGGGTTATGTGATGGGGGAAACTGTGTGCAGGATATGTGATGGGGGTCATGTAAAGGGGGCAATACTTTGTGGGGGGGGTATGTGATGGGGTCATGAAAAGGGGGCAATACTGTGTGGGGGGATATGTGATGGGGCAATACTGTGTGGGGGGGATATGTGATGGGGCAATACTGTGTGGGGGGGATATGTGATGGGGCAATACTGTGTGGGGGGATATGTGATGGGGCAATACTGTGTGGGGGGATATGTGATGGGGCAATACTGTGTGGGGGGGATATGTGATGGGGCAATACTGTGTGGGGGGATATGTGATGGGGCAATACTGTGTGGGGGGGATATGTGATGGGGCAATACTGTGTGGGGGGGATATGTGAAGAAGGGCAATACTGTGTGTGGGGGGATATGTGGATACAGTGTTATGCAGAGGTGTACTTATAACAATTTTATAGACAAATGATACTATTTACAGTCGCGCGGGGGGCGCGAAATGTTTTCTTCTTCCTAGGGGGGGGGCATGACAGAAAATAATTGAGAAGCACTGCATTAGAGGGACGCATCAAATCTTGCATCTTGCATCAGGGTTTGGCCCATAGTTCTGATCTATACAAATTGTATCCTTTTAAACTGTGCTTAGAATGAAGATGCTTTGACCTCCATACTCCCATGTTATTATCGCTCAGAACTCTTTAATGGCGAAATTAGAAAATTAAATACATATATATGTATTTTTTTTTTTTCAGCAAACTTTTTTCCTTCCCCCAGATTCTGCTTGGAGGTCGGCCAGATCTGCCATCCGTTGCCCTATAATTTAATTCCACAGCGTCTCATGAGACTCGAGCCACTCCTAAAATAAACTGCGAGCACAGGAGCCGAGCGCGAGCTGCAAGATAAATATTTATAGGGATTGGCTGCCAGGTAGGTTATTTTGAATGCAATGTACAATGTAAATAAGCGCGGGGGGTGTTTGGGGCGCGCTTATATTGTGAACTTATAACTAGTCAGTAGGTAACCCCTTCCTGCCTGCAACTTATATATTCGCATTGCGAGCCCAGGGAATGGGAAGAAGATCTGTTAATATAAATACTCCCCTTTAACCACTTGAGACCCGCGCTATAGACAAAAGACGTCAACAGCGCGGCTCTCAGGTGCCAAGTGGACGTCTTTGGATGTCATTTCAAGTGCATTACCCGCGCGCGCTTCTAGGGGGCGCGCAGCGGGTAAACACTGTCCCGGCGCATTGCTGGGAAGCCGATGCGTGTACCTGGCGGCCGCAATGTCCGCCGAGTACACGTGATTGTCGGGAACACAGCAGGGACGTGGAGCTCTGTGTGTAAACACAGAGCTCCACGTGCTGTCAGAGGAGAGGAGACCGATCTGTGTCTCTTGTACATAGAGACACAGCATCGGTCACCTCCCCCAGTCAGCCCCCTCCCCCCACACAGTTAGAACACACCCAGGTTACACATTTAACCCCTTCCTCACCCCCTAGTGTTAACCCCTTCCCTGCCAGTCACATTTATACAGTAATTAGTGCATTTTTATAGCACTGATCGCTGTATAAATGTGAATGGTCCCAAATTTGTGTCAAAAGTGTCCGATACGTTCGCCGCAATATCGCAATCCCAATAAAAATCGCAGATCGCCGCCATTACTAGTAAAAAAAAAACATAATTCTGTTCCCCATTTTGTATGCACTATAACTTTTGCGCAAACCAGTCGCTTATTGCGTTTTTTTTTTTTTTTTACAAAAATACGTCAAAAAATACGTATCGGCCTTAACTGAGAAAAAAAAATATTTAAAAAAAAAAAAAAATTGGGATATTTATTATAGCAACAAGTAAAAAAAATATTTTTTTTTTTTAAATTGTCGCTCTTTTTTTGTTTATAGCGCAAAAAATAAAAACCGCAGAGGTGATCAAATACCACGAAAAGAAAGCTCTATTTGTGGGGAAAAAAGGACGTCAATTTTGTTTGGGAGCCACGTCGCACCACCGCGCAAATGTCAGTTAAAGCGACGCAGTGCCGGAAGCTGAAATTTCGCCTGGGCACGAAGGGGGTTTATGTGCCCAGTAAGCAAGTGGTTAAGACCCAGCAACTGACACTTTCCACGGCTGCTGGCTCTCAATCCCGACGGTCCCCGCTGACAATTGGGAGCCAATCAGAACGGTTCCCATTTAGGTGATCACTGTGTCCGCTCTAACATAATGATCACTTGTAGTCTGAGGGGCAGATTCAGAAAGATCGGCGTAATTTTCGGCGGGCATAGCGCATCCCATATGCGCTACGCCGACGTAACTTAGAGAGGCGAGTGCCGTATTCAGAAAGAACTTGCGCCCTAAGTTATGGCGGCGTAGCGTAAATGGGCCGGCGTATGCCCGCCTAATTAAAATTATCAAGGCAGTGGGCGTGTTGTATCACAATGAGCCGTGACCCCATGTAAATGAGTGGCGCGCGCATGCTCAGAGTCACGTCGCAAATACTCCCTAAGATACGTCGGCTCAATGTTTTGTCGACGTGAACGTAACCTACGCCCAGCCCCATTCACATACGACTTACGCAAATGACGTAAAATACGACGCTGTTCCGACGTTTCCGACGTCCATACCTTAACATGACTTACCCCTGCTTTATGAGGGGTAAAGTTACGCCGGACGGACTGCTTATGTAAATGGCGTAGCTAAATCCGACGGGCGCAAGTACGTTCCTGAATCGGCGTATCTAGCTCATTTGCATATTCTACGCGAAAATCGACGGAAGCGCCCCTAGCGGCCAGCGTAAATATGCAACCCAAGATACGACGGCGTAAGAGACTTGCGTCAGTCGTATCTTGGACAAATTCTGGCGTATATGATTCTTTGAATCAGGCGCATAGATACAACGCCTCACATTCGGACTTACGACGGCGTATCTGGAGATACGCCGTCGTAAATCCTTTGTGAATCTGGCCCTGAAAGTTCCATTGACAAAAGTGAAAGCCTGCGGGTGAACACTGCCACCTTCTGGCTGTAGTGTTTGTCTGCAGTCCACTGTATTCAGATCTGGAGTTTAACCACTTCAATACCAGCCACTTATACACCTTCCTGCCCAGGACAATTTTCAGCTTTCAGCGCTGTCGCAATTTGAATGACAATTGCGCGGTCATACAACACTGTACCCAAACACATTTTTTATCATTTTGTTCCCACAAATAGAGCTTTCTTTTGGTGGTATTTAATCACCTGTGCGGTTTTTATTTTTTGCGCAACAAATAAAAAAAGACCGAAAAATCTTCTTAAAAAAAAAAGTTTTTCGTTGTTTCTGTTAATTTTTTTGTAAATAAGTAAGTTTTCTTCTTCAATGACAGGCACTCATATGGCTGCACTGACTGGCACAGATGGGCACCGATGAGGCGGCACTGATAGGTGGCACTGGTATGCGGCACTGATGGGCACTCATAGGGCTAGATTCAGTATCTGTAGATACGCCGTCGTAAGTTCGAATCCGCGCCGTCGTATCTTTAAGCGTATGCTCAAACTGAGATACGCTTGTCTGTTGCTAAGATACAACCGGCGTAAGTCTCCTATGCCGTCGTATCTTAGCTGCATATTTACGCTGGCCGCTAGGGGCGTGTACGTCGATTTACGCCGAGAATATGCAAATGATCAAGATACGCCTATTCACGAACGTACGCACGCCCGTCGCATGTAAGATACGCCGTTTACGTAAGGCGTTTTCAGGCGTAAAGATAAACCACCAAAAAGATGGCGCAGCCAATGTTAAGTATGAACGACGGATCAGCGTAGAATATTCCACGTTTTACGTCGTTTGCGTAAGTCGTCCGTGAATGAGGCTGGGCGTAAGTTACGTTCACGTCTAAAGCAATGACTATTTGCAGCGTAATTTGGAGCATGTGCACTGGGATACTTTCACGGACGGCGCATGCGCCGTTCGTTAGTAACGTCAATTACGTGGGGTCACGATTATTTAGCATACAACACGCCCCCTACCAGCCTATTTTGAATTAGGCGGGCTTACGCCGGCCCATATACGCTACGCCGCCGTAAGTTCAGGCGCAAGTTCTTTCTGAATAAGGGACTTGCCTCTCAAAGTTACGGCGGCGTAGCGTATATGAGATACGCTACGCCCGCCTAAAGATAGGCATTTGTTTCTGAATCTAGCCCATAAGCGGCACTGATGGATACTCTTGGGTGGCACTGATAGGTGACATGGATGGGCACTGATAGGTGGACACTAATGGGCATGGATGGGCACTGAGAGGTGGCATTACTGGGCATCACTTATCTGAAGTGATCCATATTGTTGCAAGTCAGTGCCCATTTGTGGGCACTGATTGGCATGTATTGGGCATATTTTTGCATATGTGGATGGCCATGGGGGATGTAC
Organism: Rana temporaria; assembly: GCF_905171775.1. Lineage (NCBI taxonomy): Eukaryota > Metazoa > Chordata > Amphibia > Anura > Ranidae > Rana > Rana temporaria. Next base: position 197,076,155 of record NC_053495.1, read on the forward strand.
CTGGCCATCCACATGTTGGGGGCCTCCCTGGTGGTCCTGGCTGCTTCCCTGGTGGTCCAGTGTGGGCATCCGCGGGTGGGCTGTGCTAATAAACAATCAGACCCTGTCAGGAGAGCCGCCGATCGGCTCTCCTCTACTTGCGTCTGTCAGACGCGAGTGAGGAAAAGCCGCTCAACGGCTCTTCCTGCTTACATCGTGATCAGCTGTGATTGGACACGGCTGATCACGTGGTAAAGAGCCTCCGCCGGAGGCTCTTTACCCAGATCGGTGAAGCAGACTGACACACCACACCACCGATCGGCGCATGGTGGCTGTTATCCTGCTGGACATCGTATGACGCCCAGTCAAGATAACAAAACCACCGCCTGGCTGTCATTTTAATCACTTCAGCTCCGAAAAAGATTTTACCCCCTTCATGACTAGGCCATTTTTTGCTATTCAGCACTGTGCTAATTAAGGCCTAATTCACACCTATGCAGGTGGCAGTTTGCATATTGCAGGCACATTTTGCGTTTTTTTTTTTCATTGAAGTCTTTGGAAACAAAAACCAGAAAAAAGTCCCTGGCCCTTTCCATAAAATGCACTACATCCATAGGAAACCATGTTAGATCCACCCTCTCTATTTGTCCTGTTTATTGTTATTTTTGAAAGTGAAAGTATTCCTTTATGGGTGTCCCCATAAAGCAGTGGTCTCAAAGTACCGGCCCGCGGGCCATTTGTGGCCTGCGGACCAGTTATAAATGGCCCGCAGGCAGGGCCATTTTTTTTATGAGCTAGCGCCATCTGGTGGTGAGCCGTTGGTATTACAAGTTAAGCATTACAAGTTAAACAGCAATTCTAATGTCATTTTTCACTATTTTCACTGCCATCTTCTTGCCTCTAATTAGAACCCCCAAACATTATATATATTTTTTATCCTAACACCCTAGAGAATAAAATGGCGATCGTTGCAATACTTTCTGTTACGCCGTATTTGCGCAGCGGTCTTACAAGCGCACTTTTTTGGAAAAAAATTACACTTTTTTTTAATAAAAAAATAAGACAACAGTAAAGTTATCCCCATTTTTTTTAATATTATGAAAGATAATGTTCCGCCGAGTAAATTCATACCCAACATGTCACGCTTCAAAATTGCGTCCGCTTGTGGAATGCCGACAAACTTTTTTACCCTTTAAAATCTTCATAGGCGACGTTTAAAAAAATCTACAGGTTGCAAGTTTTAAGTTACAGAGGAGGTCTAGTGCTAGAATTATTGCTCTCGCTCTACCAATCGTGGCGATACCTCACATGTGTGGTTTGAACACCGTTTACATATCCGGGCGCTACTCACGTATGTGTTCGCTTCTGCGCGCAAGCTCGTCGGGACGGGGCGCGTTTTCTGGCTCCTAACTTTTTTAGCTGGCTCCTAGATTCCAAGCAAATTTGTCAAACCCTGCCTTACACCAGTGCTGGTGGTAATAATGCGCTCGCTGACACCAGTGCTGGGGGTTAATAATGTGTTCGCTGACACCACTACTGTTGTTTTTGAAGTTTGAAAGTTTGCATGCGGCCCCCCATGGCATATGAAAACTTGTCTTGTGGCCCTCAGGTAATTTGAGTTTGAGACCCCTGCCATAAAGGAATTGAGGGAAAATCTTCCAAATGGGGCACTAGTTCTGGTGCCAACCAGGGATTCCCTCACCTTTTTTTGGAGGGATTTTCTCTCACTTCCTGTTTTGGTTAAGGGACAGGAAGTGCAGCAAAATCTCCACAATGGAGAGAAAAAAAAAACATACTGTATCCAAAATGGGGAAAAAAAATCTTTCTTCTTCAATGAGAAAAAATTGAAATGTTGCTGGAAGATGTACGATGTATCTGATTGTATTCTTTATTCTTCACCCCCCCCCCCCCCATATACAGGTGGAAGAGCGGCAAGGCCCCCCATGACTGACAGGCTACCCTGGCTCAGTTATCACAGTGCTGATGCTGTCAACTATAAAGGTACAGTACTGTGATAACTGAAGGATGGCAGCCATCTTACCTTCACTCTCCTGATGTGCGACGCAAGACAACGGCACGCCTTAAGGAGGAATTTCCGGAATTTCTAAACTGCCAGATATTATTTTAGAATGAGGAAGTGTTGAAATTGCAAAATACTCCCTTTTCCTGCAACTGAAGAGTGTTCACTAAAACACAGCATGGTGTCCTGACACCTTTATAAACTATGTGACTGCATTTATTCTCTCCATTGTATGAAGACAGTACCGCTCCTGACGGTAACCCCAAAATCATGGAGGTCACCCCATCTTCTGCTCACCCAACCTCAGTGTCGATCCTGACCTCCTTGGGGCCCTAAGCAAAATGACATTAACCACTTGACCACCGCCCCATGTCAAAAAGACGTCCTGTTTTTAAAGTTGAATATCTCGGTAACGGCAGCAGCTGCTGCCACAACCGAGATATTCATCTTTTCAGGGGGCGGTGGTGTACACGATAACGGCGGTCTACGCGGCGGATTCCGTTATCGGTGGCGGGAGAGGGCCCGCCGCTCTTCCGCGCCCTCCGCCGCTTACCGGAGCCGTCGGTAGCGGCGGAGGGGATCGGATGTGTCCGGCAGCTGAGCGGGGACGGGACTGAAGGAGAAATCTCCTTCACCCGTCCTCATAGCTCTGCTGGGCGGAAGTGACGTCAAAACGTCAGTCCCGCCCAGCCTCTTAAAGAAACATTTTTTTTTTTGTCATTTGAAAAAATGACATTTTTTTTTATTTTTTTATTTTTTTGCATTTAAGTCTAAATATGAGATCTGAGGTCTTTTTGACCCCAGATCTCATATTTAAGAGGACCTGTCATGCTTTTTCTATTACAAGGGATGTTTACATTCCTTGTAATAGGAATAAAAGTGATCAATTTTTTTTTTTATTTCAGTGTAAAAAATTATAAAAATAAATAAGAAAACAAAAAAAACATTTTTTAAAGCGCCCCATCCCGACGAGCTCGCGCGCAGAAGCGAACGCATACGCGAGTAGTGCCCGCATATGAAAACGGTATTCAAACCACACAAGTGAGGTATCGCCGCGATCGTTAGAGCGAGAGCAATAATTCTAGCCCTAGACCTACTCTGCAACTCAAAAAATGCAACCTGTAGAATTTTTTAAACGTCGCCTATCGAGATTTTTAAGGGTAAAAGTTTGACGCCATGCCACGAGCGGGCGCAATTTTTAAGCGTGACATGTTGGGTATCATTTTACTCGGCATAACATTATCTTTCACAATATATAAAAAAATTGGGCAAAATTTATTGTTGTCTTATTTTTTTATTCAAAAAAGTGATTTTTATCCAAAAAAAGTGCGCTTGTAAGACCGCTGCGCAAATACGGTGTGACAAAAAGTATTGCAATGACTGTCATTTTATTCCCTAGGATGTCTGCTAAAAAAAAATATATAATGTTTGGGGGTTCTGATTAATTTTCTAGCAAAAAAATTGTGATTTTCACATGAAGGAGAGAAGTGCCAGAATAGGCCCGGTGGTCAAGTGGTTAAAGTGGAGAAGCGGGGGGTAGGGGGGACATTTGCTGTCGAAAATGACATCTTACATTAAAGTGAGGAAGCGGGGGGGGGGGACTTCTTACCTCTTCTCCCATGCAGCCAGCAAGTTGAGAAGCGGGGTGAGGGGCCGAAAATTACTTCTCACCAGGCGGGGCCTCTGGTAAAATTTGGGGGGCCCTCCACGGCTTTTTCGGGGCCCTAAGCGGCTTGTATAGTGAGCCTATAGGGCGGATCGGCCCTGCCCAACCTCCTATTCTCTACACAATATATGGAGTCTGCACAGTAGCACTTCTCTTCTCCTGTATGCCGGGTGTAATTCTCAGTATCTGTTCATATTCTGTATGCATCAGTGGTGGCCCCCCCCACCAATCCATGCACCAGGCACCTGATCTACACGCAGGGCGCCGGACGCATGTATTCCAATGTTTGTTTTTTTTTGTTTGAAGCACATGATTCGAAACTGAGGCTCTAATTGGCTACAAAAAAGGGTGGGCTCGGGGCGCAGAGCCCTGCACCTTGAGTCCAGTCAGTTGTGTGACAATAGGAAATTAATATTCGCTATTGTCTTCTTGATTCTCCTCCCGGCCAATCAGAAAACTGGTCCTTAAACCCGATTGGCCAGGGAGTCTTACGACTCCTTGGCCAATCGGGTCTCCGGACACACTTCCTGTTCAGCCGGGAGGAGAAGCAATGGCGCCGGCTCTTCCTTCCTCCTGCCTCCTAAAGTAACGATCGCTCTCTTGTCCTGTGTGCCGGGTGTAATTCTCGAGTTATGTGATCATAAAAGTGTTTTGTTGAATCTGTTCTGAAAGTGCAACAAAAAACCTGTTGATCCATAAATGCAGTGCTGGCTGCTCTGTGCCCCCTGCTCATACAGTCTTAACAGGTTGTCTCTATGAACTACAAAACATCCACCACTTTTATTATAGAGGGGGAGCTGGTTTGTAGTTCAGCAAAACGCAACCGGTCAGGGCTGACACCATTCTTTGCAATTTCACTCCAGCAAAGACAAATATGTTGTCAGCCTACAACAGGAATTTAGGGTCAGATTCACAGACTAAGTACGCTGGATTATCTGCTGATTCTCCGGCGTACTTTCAAATTTGCCGCGTCGTATCTTTATTTGTAATTCACAAACAAGATACGACGGCATTTGGCTAAGATCCGACAGGCGTACGCCTTCGGATCTTAGGATGCAATAATTCGGCCGCCGCTGGGTGGAGTTTGTGTCGTTTTCCAGTGTCGGGTATGCAAATTAGCTTTTACAGGGATCCACGAAGGTACGCGCGTTCGTTACGTCGTCGCTAGTCGTCTTTTCGCTTCGCAAAGTTACGGCTGCTATTGAGGTGGTAACAATAGACAGCCCATGTTAAAGTATGGCCGTCGTTCCCGCGTCGAATTTCAATATTTTTTTTGCGTAAGTGGTCCGGGAATACGAAAGTACGTTACGCACGTCACCATTTAAAACATTACGTCGGGGTGACGTCATTTCGCGCAAAGCACGGCGGGAAATTTCAAAACGGAGCATGCGCAGTACGTTCGGCGCGGGAACGCGCCTAATTTAAATGGTACACGCCCCGTTTGAATTAGGCGGGCTTGCGCCGGACGGCTTTACGTTACACCGCCGTAAGTTTACACGCAAGTGCTTGGTGAATCAGGCACTTGCGCTGAAAACTTGCGGCGGTGTAATGTAAAGACGATAGGTTACGCCGCCGTGGATCACTGTGAATCTGGCCCTTAGAACCTGGATGTATTTCTGACAGGATCAACTGGAATTTTACTGTATTTCATGATCTTCAAAGGGTTAAAATATGGAAAAATGTATCGATATTGCTGAGATTTACTGCTAATGATTTTATCTTTATTTTACCCTGATATACATAAGCAAAAATAAATCCATTTGTCATGTGTATTCTTGAATCTTGGTGATCTCTGTGTATTTCTTCCAGATCTGTACAATAATCCAGTGTGAGACTTTCCCTCTGTGCAGGAACTCCCTGTAATAAAGACCGTTCACTGCTGCTCTCTCCCTGTGCGGGGTGACTGGTCTTGTCTCCTCCCCCCTCCTGTAGTTTTTTGCAGGCAGCCTGTAGCCCCTCCCACACCTGCTCCCCATTCACACCTGAGACCTTGTAACACTAATGAGTCACATGACACCGGGGAGGGATAATGGCTAATTGCGCCCAATTTGGCCATTTTCACTTAGGGGTGTACTCACTTTTGTTGCCGGCGGTTTAGACATTAATGGCTGTGTGTTGAGTTATTTTGAGGGGACAGCAGATTTACACCGTTATACAAGCTGTACACTCACTACACAACATTGTAGCAAAGTGTCATTTCTTCAGTGTTGTCACATGAAAAGATAGAATAGAATATTTACAAAAATGTGAGGGGTGTACTCACTTTTGTGAGATACTGTGATATAATAAAAGAGATAGTCAGAGACGGCAGATGTGATAAAAGTCATGGTAAGTGACTGCGGACATAACTGTACGGGTTGTTGAAGACTAAAGACATGCTTAACCGACCCTATAGCAAGCTCCGTGACCGCCTGACCCACTCGATGTCCGCCGGTGTCCCGCAATCAGGTCACAGAGCTGAAGAACGGGGAGATGTCAGTGTCAACACAACATATCCCCGTTCTTCCTAGTGACATGTCACTGATCGTCTGTTCCATGTCATCAGGAGCAGTGATCAGTGACGTGTCACTCATAGCCACGCCCCCCACAGTTCGAATCACTCCTTAGGTCACACTTAACCCCTTCAGCGCCCCCTCGCTGTAAACTGAGGGGAAAAAAATGTTTTATATATTTTTTGGGGATATTTATTATAGCAAAAAGTAAAAAATATAGATTTTTTTTCCAAATTGTTTCTCTATTTTTGTTTGTTTATAGCGCAACAAATAAAAACCGCAGAGAAGATCAAATACCACCAAAAGAAAACTCTGGGCTAGATTCAGCAAGAATTTACGCCGGCGTATCTATAGATACGCCGCGTAAATTCAAAGCTGCGCCGGCGTATCTTCTGTCTGTATTCAGAAAGCAAGATACGCCGAAATTAGGCTAAGATCCGACTGGCGTAAGTCTCTTACCCCGTCGTATCTTAGGGTGCATATTTACGCTGGCCGCTAGGTGGCGCTTCCGTCGTTTTCGGCGTAGAATATGCAAATGACCTAGATACGCCGATTCACAAACGTACGTGCGCCCGGGCGGAGTTTTTTTACGTCGTTTGCGTAAGGCTTTTTCCGGCGTAACGTTGCTCCTACTTCTATGAGGCGTACGCAATGTTAAGTATGGACGTCGTTCCCGCGTCAAATTTTGAATTTTTTTACGTCGTTTGCGTAAGTCGTTCGCGAATAGGGCTGGACATAATTTACGTTCACGTTAAAAGCGATGACGATTTGCGGCGGAATTTCGAGCATGTGCACTGGGAATCTTTCACGAACGGCACATGCGCCTTTCGTAGAAAACGTAAAATATGCGGGGTCAACAATAATTTAAATAAAACACGCCCACATCATCCCCATTTGAATTAGGCGGGTTTACGCCGGCCCACATACGTTACGCCGCCGTAACTTAGGGCGCAAGTTCTTTATGAATACGGAACTTGCGCCCTAATTAACGGCGGCGTAACGTATCTCTGCACTAAATTACGCAGGGCTATCTAGCCCTATATTTGTGAGAAAAAAGGGACGCCAATTTTGTTTGGGAGCCACGTCACACGACCGTGCAATTGTCAGTTAAAGCGACACAGTGCCGAATCGCAAAAAGTGGCCTGGTCTTTGGCCAGCCAAATGTTCCGGGGCTGAAGTGGTTAAAGGGGTTGTAAAGCTTCTCGTTTTTTCACCTTAATGCATCCTATGCATTAAGGTGAAAAAACATCCGATGCTTACAGGCACCCCCAGCCCCACGTTTACTTACCTGAGCCCTCGAAACTCCCGCGTCCTGAACCCGCTGGCTTCTAAGCCCGGTCTTCTCGGCTCTTCATTGGAGATTGATAGCAGCGCAGCTATTGGCTCTCGCTGCTGTTAATCAAATCAGTGACGCAGCGCGCTGGGGGGCGGGGGGCCGAGTGATACACTTGGCGGCCATGGCCGCGGACTGTATCACACGGGAGCGCGCCTGCAAGCTAACCCCCTTGGGAGAGAGCTTCCCATGAAGGAGGGTTAGCTCTTGCGGGGAGGAGCCAAGACAGTCGCCGAGGGACCCCAGAGGACGAGGATCGGGGCCACTCTGTGCAAAATGAACTGCACAGCGGAGGTAAGTATGACATGTTTGTTATTTTAAAAAAAAAATTCCTTTACAACCCTTTTAACCGCTTAAGGACCGCCTCACACCGATATAAGTCGGCAGACGTGGGTCGTCCTCTTGCAACCCGGTCCTGAGCTCCGTGACCGCACCCGCGGACCTGACCGCCGCTGGTGTCCCGCGATTGGGTCACAGAGCTGAAGAACGGGGAGAGGTAAGTGTAAACAAACCTCCCCCCGTGCTTCCCAGTGAGCCTGTCCCTGTCATAAGGGAACAACGATCAGTGACATCAAACGCCCCCCACAGTAAGAATCACTCCCTTAGGGCACACTTAACCCCTACAGTGCCCCCTGCTGGTTAACCCCTTCACTGCCAGTGTCATTTTTACAGTAACCATTTTTAGAGGACTGTTCGCTGTAAATAGGACAATGGTCCCAAAATAGTGTCGGATGTGTCCGCCATAATGTCACTGTCACGATAAAAATCGCTGCCGTTACTAGAAAAAAAATTATTACCGTATTTATCGGCGTATACCGCGCACTATTTTGCCCTGAAAATCAGGGCAAAATCGTGGGTGCGCGATATGCGCCGATACCCGCTTTCCCGCCACGAGTTTGAATACTGCGCCGGCATATACCGAGCGCAGTACACTCGTGTATCTTCGGGCAGTCTCGGCGCCTCTCGCACTGACGTCCTGAGCGTACAGGACGTCAGCGCGACAGTTGCCGAGCCTGCCCGAAGATACACGAGTGTACTGCGCTCGGTATATGCCGGCGCAGTATTCAAACTCGTGGCGGGAAACGAGCGGGGAGGACGCCGCAGAAGGACGTCGGACCCGCCGAAGAGGACACCAACCCGCCGAAGAGGACACCCGACCCACCGAAGAGGACACCCGACCCGCCGAAGAGGACACCCGACCCACCGAAGAGGACACCCGACCCGCCGAAGACGGACGCCGGACCCGCCGAAGACGGACGCCGGACCCGCCGAAGAGGACACCCGAAGCCGCAGAAGGACGCCGGACCCGACGAGGCCGCCGATGGACGCCGCGCAAGACACAAAAACTGTAAGTACAAAAAACTTTTTTTCCACAGGATTGGGGGCCACTTTAGGGGTGCGCGGTATACGCGGGAGCGCGTTATACCGCGATAAATACGGTAATAAAAATGCATAAAACTATCCCCTATTTGGTAGACGCTATAAATTTTGCGCAAACCAATCAGTAAACGCTTATTGCGATTTTTTTTTTTACCAAAAATATGTAGAAGAATACGTATCGGCCTAAACTGAGAAAAAAATATTTTTTTATATATATTTTTGGGGGCCATTTACATTTTTTTTTCAAAATTTTCGCTCCTTTTTTTGTTTATAGCGCAAAAAATAAAAACCACAGTGGTGATCAAATACCACCAAAAGAAAGCTCTATTTGTGGGAAAAAAAGGACGTCAATTTTGTTTTTGGAGCCACGTCACACGACCGCGCAAATGTCAGTTAAAGCGACGCAGTGCCGAATCGCAAAAAGGGGCCTGGTCCTTTAGCTGCTAAAATGGTTAAAAAGTGGTTAAAGAGACAGTCATAGATGGGAGACATATTACATGAGACTGCCATAACAGGGCTATAGGGAAACACATATTAGTGCCTGCAAGGGGCCCCAAGGGCAAAAAGGGCCACATGTGGCCCCCCAGATGACAGGTTGGGCCCCAGGGATCAAAGAGGCAACTGTCTTTTTTTCTGGTGTGTGTGGGAAAATAGAAAGATTCCAGCAGATTCCTTCTCTTCTCTCCCTGAGAGGTACATTCGTTCTACAGACGGGCACGTCCTGAATTTTATAGGCTGGGCACAGATTGTTGTCGCTGCAAGCCAAAACTAAGTTAAAAAAAGAAACCGCGATTCCTGCCAAAAGCAATATACTCCATAACTGAGTTTCATTATTGCGAAATAAAATAAAAAAAACTATAAAAAATAAAGTATTGCCACATGATGAGATAGTAAACAATGGTGCTTGTAAATCGAATCGCAGATATCCGTAACACTGTATCTGTCGGCTGTTATGTGAAGTGCTATAATCAGGCTGATTTATCCAGCCTCCAATCACACGTAGGTGATTTGAATCGCGGGCGAAATCGGCGCGATTCCAGAATTGCCGCAAAAAACATGGGACGAGTTTGCAATGCCATTATTTCTCAATGGCACTCTAAACACGGTGCGACTTTGCTGCGATTGACATATCGCGGGCAAAATTGCTCAACGTTTGTCGCCCAAAATAAGTTTGGGGGGGGGGACACGCGTTGAGCAATTTTGCCCGCTATATGTCAATGGCAGCAAAGTTGCACCGTGTTTAGAGTTTATATCGCGGTCAAAATTGCTCAACGCGTGTCGCCCAAAATACGTTTGCGGGGGGGGCGACAAGCGTTGAGCAATTTTGCCCGCTATATGTCAATGGCAGCAAAGTTGCACCGTGTTTATAGTTTATATCGCGGGCTAAATTGCTCAACGCGTGTCGCCCAAAATACGTTTGGGGGGGGGGGGACACGCGTTGAGCAATTTTTCCTGCTATACGTCAATGGCAGCAAAGTCGCACCGTGTTTAGAGTTTATATCGCAGTCAAAATTGCTCAACGCGTGTCGCCCAAAATACGTTTGGGGGGGGGACACGCGTTGAGCAATTTTTCCCGCTATACGTCAATGGCAGCAAAGTCGCACCGTGTTTAGAGTTTATATCGCGGTCAAAATTGCTCAACGCGTGTCGCCCAAAAAAAGTTTGGGGGGGGGGGGGGGGGGGGGACACGCGTTGAGCAATTTTGCCCGCTATATGTCAATGTCAGTAAAGTCACACCGGCCCGGATTCAGATACAATAGTGAATCTATCGGCGGGCGTAACGTATCTCAGATACGTTACGCCGCCGTAAATTAGGGCGCAAGTTCCGTATTCAGAAAGAACTTGCGCCCTAAGTTAAGGCGACGTAACGTATGTGGTCCGGCGTAAGCCCGCGCAATTCAAATGTGGATGACGTGGGCGTGTTTTATTTAAATGAATTGTGACCCTGCGTATTTGACGTTTTTTTACGAACGGCGCATGCGCCGTCCGTGAAAGAATCCCAGTGCGCATGCTCTAAATTATCCCGCAAATCACCAATGCTTTCAACGTGAACGGAAATTACGCACAGCCCTATTCGCGAACGACTTAGGCAAACGATGTAATCGACGGAAAATTTGACGCGGGAACGACGGCCATACTTAACATAGGATACGCCTCATATAGCAGGGGTAACTTTACACCGGAAAAAGCCTAACGTAAAATAATGCGCCGGGCAGACGTACGTTTCTGAATCGGCGTATCTACCTAATTTGCATATTCCTTGCGTAAATCTACGGAAGCGCCACCTAGCGGCCAGCGTAAATATGCAACTAAGATACGACGGTGTAAGAGACTTACGCCGGTCGGATCTTAGGGAAATCTATGCGTAACTGATTCTATGAATCAGTCGCATAGATACGACCCCGCACACTCAGAGTTACGACGGCGTATCCGGAGATACGCCGTTGTAATTCCTATCTGAACCCGGGGCACCGTGTTTAGAGTTTATATCGTGGTCAAAATTGCTCAAGCTATGCTATCAAAAATCAAAGTAGCCTCCTATCTGCTGCCGCAGTGGAGGGTTCCGCCAACCATTTAGACCAGACCCTGTCTTATTTTTGCGGACAGCCTCTATGTATATAGGTATCTTTGTATAAGGGTATCTAGGGGAGGCCCTCGGGCAATAGGAGATTATGGGGCCCCCGGGCAATAGGAGATTATGGGGCCCCCGGGCAATAGGAGATCATGGGGCCCCCGGGCAATAGGAGATTATGGGGCCCCCGGGCAATAGGAGATTATGGGGCCCCCAGGCAATAGGAGATCATGGGGCCCCCGGGCAATAGGAGACTATGGGGCCTCCGGGCAAGAGGAGACTATGGGGCCCTCGGGTAATAGGAGATCATGGGGCCCCCGGGCAATAGGAGACTATGGGGCCCTCGGGTAATAGGAGATCATGGGGCCCCCGAGCAATAGGAGACTATGGGGCCCTCGGGTAATAGGAGATCATGGGGCCCCCGGGCAATAGGAGACTATGGGGCCCTCGGGCAATAGGAGATCATGGGCCCCCCGGGCAATAGGAGATCATGGGCCCCCCCGGGCAATAGGAGACTATGGGGCCTCCAGGCAATAGGAGATTATGAGCCTCCCGGGCAATAGGAGACTATGGGGCCCCCGGGAAATAGGAGACTATGGGGCCCCCGGGCAATAGGAGATTATGAGCCTCCCGGGCAATAGGAGATCATGGGCCCCCCGGGAAATAGGAGATCATGGGCCCCCCGGGCAATAGGAGACTATGGGGCCCCCAGGCAATAGGAGATTATGAGCCTCCCGGGCAATAGGAGACTATGGGGCCCCCGGGAAATAGGAGACTATGGGGCCCCCGGGCAATAGGAGATTATGAGCCTCCCGGGCAATAGGAGACTATGGGGCCCCCGGGAAATAGGAGACTATGGGGCCCCCGGGCAATAGGAGACTATGGGGCCCCCGGGCAATAGGAGACTATCAGGCCCTCGGGCAATAGGAGACTATGGGGCCCTCGGGCAATAGGAGACTATGGGGCCCCCGGGCAATAGGAGACTATGGGGCCCCCGGGCAATAGGAGACTATGGGGCCCTCGGGTAATAGGAGATCATGTGGCCCCCAGGCAATAGGGGATTATGGGGCCCCGGGCAATAGAAGACTATGGGGCCCTCGGGCAATAGGAGATCATGGGGCCCCCGGGCAATAGGAGACTATGGGCCCCCCGGGCAATAGGAGACTATGGGTCCCCCGGGTAATAGGAGACTATGGGCCCCTTGGGCAATAGGAGATCATGGGGCCCCCGGCAATAGGAGATTATGGGGCCCCCGGGCAATAAGAGACTATGGGGCCCCCGGGCAATAGGAGATTATGGGCCCCCCGGGCAATAGGAGGCTATGGGGCCCCCGGGAAATAGGAGTCTATGGGCCCCCGGGCAATAGGAGATTATGGGGCCCCCAGGCAATAGATTATGGGGCCACACAGTATATACACACATACACAGTATACGCACACAGACACACAATATACACACACAGGGGTAGATTCAGGTACCGCTGCGCACTCCTTACGGAGGCGCAGCGTCCCGTTTTTGCCCTGCGCCCCCGCAAATTATTTGCGCTACGCTTCATTCACGAAGCAGTAGCCACGTAATTTGCGTGGGCGCTCCTCAAAAATGCCCGGCGTAAGGGCGCGTAATTTAAATGATCCCGTAGGGGGCGTGGATCATTTAAATTAGGCGCGTTCCCGCGCCGAACGTAGTGCGCATGCTCCGTCGGGAAACTTTCCCGACGTGCGTTGCGGCAAATGACGTCGCAAGGACGTCATTTGCTTCAAAGTGAACGTGAATGGCGTCCAGCGCCATTCACGATTCACTTACGCGAACGATGTAAAATTTTAACTTCGTGACGCGGTAACGACGGGTATACGTAGCATTGGCTGTCCCTGCTATTAGCAGGAGCAGCCTTACGCGAAACCCGACGTACGCAAACGACGTAAACTGCGTACGCAGGGCTCGCGTAGGGTTGTGAATCGGCGTTAGTATGCAATTTGCATACTATACGCTGACCACAACGGGAACGCCACTTAGCGGCCAACGTAAGAATGCAGACTAAGATATGACGGCATAAGGAGCCTTATGCCAGTCATTTCTTATTCTGCAGTCGGCGTAACGAGGTTCCTGATTCAGGAGCATTCGTAACGCCGGCGCAGGTAAGCAATTGCGCTGCGTAACTACGGTTACGCAGACGCAATTGCTCTTTGAATCTACCCCACTGTATACATACTCACAGAATACACATACACACACTGAAAAGGTACTGGAGAGGCGAGGAAACTATAATCTTGCGATTTAAAAAAAAAAAAAAACACAGATTTTTATATCCCTGTCCCGGGTTTTACTGAGGCTGGCAGCCCTGATGGGGCCCCCTAGTGGCATGGGGCCCTCGGGCAGTGCCCAAATGGTCAGTCCGCCCCTGAGGGTATCACATTATTGACAAGTGTTTTCCATAGACCCATTGAGGGAGGGGCCCTCCGCTTCCAGCACAGGACGATGGACTTCCCGGCACAGAACAGCAAGAGACCCAGCAAGGTTCTCTCAGCCACCCCGGGCACCAGGTCCTCCACCAGCCCCAACAAGCATATTCCTGGGGGTGGGACAATAGAGGTACTTAGCAATTCATTCACCTCCAGAAGGATTTGTGACCAAAAAACTGTAACTACCGGGCAGGACCAGAAAATATGAATGTAGTCCCCCTGAGCATGGTCACAACGCCAGCACTCCGAGGAGAGGGAAGACCTGATCCGGTGCACCCGGGCGGGAGTGAGATACGCTCTATGGACAATCTTGTATTGAATGAGGCGATCTCTCAGGGAGACCAGTATTTTAAATGGGAAATCCCATACATCCACCCTGTGCTCAGAGTCCAGCTCCGGAACATCCCGGCCCCATTGCTGACGGAGCCTGGACAATTCAGGAGAGGAGACTCGGAGGAGAAGTGCGTATAACACGGAGGTGGGTTTGTTTGCACAGTCCAAGCGAAAAATCCGCTCCAAGTCGGACCGCACCAGCTGTCTCTCGCAGTGGCGGCTGGTGCTCAAATTTTTTGGGGGGCGCAAACGGAAAAAAAAATTGCAGCCTCACTGTTCCCATCAAACGCAGCCACTGTGCCATCAATTGTCACCACTGTGCCCTTTAATTGTCACCACTGTGCCCTTTAATTGTCACCACTGTGCCCTTTAATTGTCACCGCTGTGCCCTTTAATTGTTCCCACTGTGCCCATTGTCCCCACTGTGCCTATTGTCGCCACTGTCAGGGCCGCTGATAGAAATCATGGGGCCTCATACAGCCTACCTGATGGGGCCCCCTTCAGCTCCACCCCTGGCCCCGCCTTGAAACTGTCTCTGCAGCACGTTACGGGATTGGCGGCATTGGTAGGCACCTGGAGCAGAGAATCGGGGGGGGGGGGGGTCCGGGGGGGCTGCCGTCTGAAATTGAAATTGAGAAGCGGGAGGGGGGGCTGCCGCGAATTGAGAAGCGGAGGGGGGCCCTTTACAAATTATTAATAAAAATGAAAAAATAAAAATAAAAAAATATTTAAAATAAATAAATAAACATTTATTAAAAAAAAGGGGGGGGGGTTGCCATTCAGGGCCCTGGGGACCTCTGGGCCCTTTAATTAAAAAAAAAAAAAAAACATTTTAAAAAAAAAGGGGGTTTGCCACATGGAGACCTCATGAGCCCTTTAATATATATATATATATATATATATATATATATATATATATATATATGTATATATATAAATATATATATATATACATATATATAAGGAATAAAAAGAAAAAAAATGAAATAAAATATGAAAAAAAAAAAGAATTTATAAAAAAAGGGGGATTGCCATCCGGGGCCCTGGGGACTTTTAATAATATATATATATATATATATATATATATATATATATATATATATATATATATATATATATATATATATATATATATATATATATATATGAAATAAAAAAATATATAAAAATGTATTTATTTTTTTATAAAAAAAAGGGGTGTTTTCATCCCGGGCCCTGGGGATCTCCAGGCCCCTGGGGACCCCCGTACCCCTAAGAAAAAAAAATTGTCCCTTTAATAAAAAATAAAAAAATATATATATTAGAAAAAATATATTTTTTTTTATAAAAAATAAATAAAAAAAGGGGGGGTTGCCATCCGGGGCCCAGGGGGCCTTCGGACCCCTGGGGACCCCCAGACCTCTAAAAAAAAAAAAAAATGGCCCTTTAATAAAAATTAAAATAAAAATATATTAAAAAAATATATATATTTTTTATAAAAAATAAATAAAAAAAAGGGGAGTTGTCATCTGGGACCCTGTGGGCCTCCGGGCCCCTGGGGACCTCCGGACCCCTAAAAAAAAAATAAAAAAAAAAAGGGGGTTGCCATCCGGGCCCCTGCTGGCCCGGGGCCCCCTACAACAGGGCCAGTTGTACTGGCTTATCAGCGGCCCTGGCCACTGTGCCCATTGATGTCGCCGCTGTGCCCTGTAAAGTGCCCCTTTCCCCCCCCCCGCCTGGCACTTACCTTTACTGGAGTGGCCCAAAATAAGTTTGGGGGGGGGGGGGCGAGACACGGTGAGCATTTTTTCCCGCGATATGCATTACGCGATTTTCTTTGTGTAATTTGTCACACAACAACAATCGCCAAAAAATTGCACCGTGTTTAGGGTCGCGTCCCGTGTTTTGCTGCGATTGTGGAATTGCGGGTTCAGAATCCCGCCGATTCCGCCCCTTCACAGCCCATTCACTGGGAAGCTCAGTGCCCTGTTGTTTCTTCTCCCTCAGCTCTTATGCGGCTGTGTACAGAGGGATTGTGATCACTTATGAGAAAAGGGAAAAAAAGGGTATTTTATAATGTTTTTCTATATCTATACACACATGTTTTGCTTTTCATTTGTATTTTTAACTGAATTGGTAGTTTTACAAGGTGAGGGTTTACATAGACTTTAACATTTGAACATTTTCGACTCTGAAATGTTGTGACAAATGTTCGCTGACGCTGAGAATTCGAGGAATGAGGCACATGACTGTCCGCCGCATGCTGCCAATATATTTCCTGTGGAAGGCCGTTTCCTGTTGTGCTGGGATTGTCAGCAGTGGCCCAGATTCAAGAAGCAATTGCGCCCGTGTAACCATAAGTTACACGGCGCAATTGCTTACTTGCTCCGGTGTAACGAGTGCTCCTGATTCAGGAACCTCGTTACACCGACTGCAGCCTAAAATCTGCGCGGCATAAGGCACTTATGCCTCGCAGATTTTAGGCTGCATTCTTGTGCTTGCCGCTAGGGGGCGCTCCCATTGTGATCAGCGTGTAGTATGCAAATTGCATACAACCAACTGATTCACAAACTTGCGCGGGCCCCGCGCAAGCCAGGTACGGAGTTTCCGTACGGCAACTTTAGCGCAAGGCTGCCCCTTCTAATAGTAGGGGCAGCCAATGCTAAAGTATAGCCGGCCTTCCCGCGCCGTGAAATTTGAATTTCACGGCGTTTGCGTAAGTGCTTCGTGAATGGCGCCATTCACGTTCACTTTGAAGCAAATGACGTCCATGCGACGTCATTTGCCGCAATGCACGTCGGGAAAGTTTCCCGACGGAGCATGCGCTGTACGCTCGGCGCGGGAGCGCGCCTAATTTAAATGATTCCCGCCCCGGCGGGATCATTTAACTTGCGCGCGCTTACGCTGGGCAAATTTGCCGGCGCGCCCTCGCAGTTCACGGAGCTACTGCTCCGTGAATCGAGGGCAGCGCAAAATATTTGCGGGGGCGCAGGGCAAAATCGTTGCCCTGCTCCCCCGCAAATATCGCGCAAATGTACCTGAATCTGGGCCAGTGTGTTCATTAACAGACAGTTAGACCTGTAACACCTCTTGTAGACTGTAGAGGGCGCTTCCAGCATTTGTTTTATTGTTGTACGGATGTTCACACTCATATTATCTGATCATGTGTGGTCAGGGCTGATCCGCCTTATAGGCTCACTATGCAAGCCGCTTAGGGCCCCACAAAGCTGCGGAGGGCCCCCCAAAATTACTAGAGTCCGCCATAATGTCGCAGTCACGAAAAAAATCACTGATCGCCGCCATTAGTAGTAAAACATTTTTTTTTTATAAAAATGCAATATAACTATCTCCTATTTTGTAAACGCTATTAATTTTGCGCAAACCAACCGATAAATGCTTATTGCGATTTTTTTTTTACCAAAAATATGTAGAAGAATACGTATCGGCCTAAACTGAGGAGAAATTTTTTTTTTTATATATTTTTGGGGATATTTATTATAGCAAAAAGTAAAAAATATTGTTTTTTTTTCAAAATTGTCGCTCTATTTTTAGTTATAGCGCAAAAAATAAAAATGGCAGAGGTGATCAAATACCACCAAGAGAAAGCTCTATTCGTGGGGAAAAAAGGACGCCAATTTTATTTGGGAGCCACGTCGCACGACCGCGCAATTGTCAGTTAAATCGACGCAGTGCCGAATCGCAAAAACTGGCCGGGTCCTTTAGCTGCCTAAAGGTCCGTGTCTTAAGTGGTTAAGAAAGACAAATTAAAGGCAGATTAAATTTCAAGGCGCACAATGCTATTTGTATGGATTATGACGTCTCCGGTAATGATCTCAGCTCTTCTGACATTTTACGGCATGCGTCGGTGAGAGCCATTCATCCCTGAGAAATCGATATGTTTTTGGGAATTCCAGGCTATTAAGTTGTAATGCAGCCGGGAGGATTCCACTTTCGGTAAATATGGCATTTCCCGGCCCAGGGACAATTTTCTGGCAATTACGTCTTCCTGCAGACTTTCTCTGAAACCAGGACACTCCCCCTCCCCCCCCTCTTTCGCCACACCCCGGCGCATAGACTGCACGGTCCTAGAGAGCGTCCCCTTCCACCAGCACCTCGCCCCCGGGCTTGTTACCAAAACAGCAAAGCGTGGGTTTAATAAGACGGCGCGAGGGGGAATGACGTGCCGAAACTCAGCGCTTAATAATGTGACAAATATTTTGTATCACTTTGTAACGGCGAGTATTTACCGGGGAACTCCCCTTGGTGCGTCCTCGTTCACACTCAGAGTCTCCTTAAAACACCAACTGGATGACATTTACTTTGCTCCGTGTATCATCAACTATTTCTTATTATTTTTATTATTTTATACATTTTTATCATTTATTTCTTTTTATTTTTATTAATTTTTTTCTTCACCCCCTTCCTGCCCAGGCCAATTTTCAGCTTTCAGCGTTGTCACACTTTGAATGACAATTGCGCGGTCATGCAACACTGTACCCAAATTAACTTTTTATAATTTTGTTCACACAAATAGAGCTTTCTTTTGGTGATATTTAACCACTTGAGACCCACGCTATTGACAAAAGACGTCAACAGCGCGGCTCTCAAGTGCCAAGTGGACGTCTTTGGACGTCATTTAAAGTGCATTACCCGCGCGCGCCTCTGGGGGGCGCGCAGCGGGTAAACACTGTCCCGGCGCATCGCTGAAGATCTGGTGCGTGTACCTGGCGTCCGCGTTGTCCGCCGGGTACACGCGATCGTCGGGAACACAGCAGGGAGGTGGAGCTCTGTGTGTAAACACAGAGATCCACGTCCTGTCAGGGAAAGAGGAGAACGATCTGTGTCCCTTGTACATAGGGACACAGCATCGGTCACCTCCCCCAGTCACCCCCCTCCACACACAGTTAGAACACACCCAGGGAATACATTTAACCCCTTCCTCACCCCCTAGTGTTAACCCCTTCACTGCCAGTCACATTTATACAGTAATTAGTGCATTTTTATAGCACTGATCGCTGTATAAATGTTAATGGTCCCAAATTTGTGTCAAAAGTGTCCGATACGTCCGTCGCAATATCGCAGTCCCAATAAAAATCGCAGATCGCCGCTATTACTAGTAATAAAAAAAAAATCATAATTCTGTTCCCCATTTTGTAGGCGCTATAACTTTTGCGCAAACCAGTCGCTTATTGCGATTTTTTTTTTTTTACAAAAAAACGGGTATACGTGAAAACCGCCGTACGCAAACGACGTAAACTGCAAACGCAGGGCTCGCGTAGGGTTGTGAATCGGCGTTAGTATGCAATTTGCATACTATACGCAGAGCACAACGGGAACGCCACCTAGCGGCCATCACAAGAATGCAGCCTAAGATATGCGGGCATTAGAGCCTTATGCCACGCATATCTTAGGCTGCAGTCGGCGTAACGAGGTTCCTGAATCAGGAGCATTCGTTACGCCGGCGCAAGTAAGCAATTGCGCTGCGTAACTATGGTTTTGCAGGCGCAATTGCTCTCTGAATCCGGGCCATTGTGTTTTAGGTAGGAATAAAAAAAAAGCAAAATGCGCACTATTGTTTTGGGGCTGTACTGCGGGTACAATCAACGACTAACATACACATCGCTGCGATCATCGAGAGCAGGAGAACTTATTTCGGATCGTTCATTGGTGATAGGTTATGGTAGAAGCAAGAAATATAAATTTATTTTTATTTTTTTACTATTTTGGGACAGTTTTCCTTTGATAATAAAAAAGAAATAAAAATCAGTAGATATCCATAACCATGTACGGTTTTACTAACACATAAAAATTTTAAAAAGTGGGCTTAGGCATTTAGATTTGTTTTATCATTAGGCGCGAAGGGGTTAAATCACTGAAAAGCATTTATTCAACACATAAAATATAGGCTAATCTTTTTTTTATTTATTTTTTTATTGCTTTTGCCTCATTTGCCCCGAACTTATATACATGCACTTTCACTGGAATACACGATTATACGACCTTCATGGCAGGATCACCAGTTACTTTCACTAGAATACACGATTATACTTACACGGTTTATAATGAGGGGTGCCCACCATCCCTGTACTGAGATCCTTGGTCTGTACACCTACTGTGCCCATTGTGAGAGGTGCCCACCAGAATATTACAATAAAACAGATTCGTAAAGCGTTAACAAACACCAGAAAGGTCTCCATCACAATACATAACACAGTATAGTGTTTGGCAGGTCGGAACCTTTTTAAAGTCGCTGTGTCTTTAACCACTTAAGGAACCCTTCACGCCAATATACGTCGGCAGAATGGCATGGCTGGGCACAATCACGTACCTGTACGTGTCTCTTTAAGCCCAGCCGTGGGGTCGCGAGCGCGTCACCGATCGGTCACCGGAGCTGAAGAACGGGGAGAGGTGAGTGTAAACACAGCTTCCCCGTTCTTCACTGTGGCAGTGTCAGTGATCGTGTGTTCCCTGATATAGGGAAAGACGATCACTGATGTCGCACGTCCAGCCCCACCCCCTACAGTTAGGAACACATATGTGGTCACACTTAACCCCCACAGCGCCCCCTAGTGGTTAACTCCTAAACTGCAATTGTCATTTTCACAGTAAACAGTGCATTTTTACAGCATTTTTTGCTGTGAAAATGACAATGGTCCCAAAAATGTGTCAAAATTGTCCGATGTGTCCGCCATAATGTCGCAGTCACGAAAAAAATCGCTGATCGCCGACATTAGTAGTAAAAAAAAAATATTAATTAAAAAGGCATAAAACTATCCCCTATTTTGTAAACGCTATAAACTTTGCGCAAAGCAATCGATAAACGCTTATTGCGATTTTTTTCACCAAAAATACGTAGAAAAATACGTATCGGCCTAAACTGAGGGAAAAAATACATTTTATATCTTTTTTGGGGGATATTTATTATAGCAAAAAGTAAAAAATATTGTTTTTTTTTCAAAATTGTTGCTCTATTTTTGTTTATAGCGCAAAAAAAAAAACAACGCAGAGGTGATCAAATACCACCAAAAGAAAGCTCTATTTGTGCGTAAAAAGACACCAATTTTGTTTGGGAACCACGTCGCACGACCGCGCAATTGTCAGTTAAAGCGACGCAGTTCCGAATCGCAAAAAGGGGCAAGGTCCTTAAAGCGGAGTTCCGGCCACAATTTCACTTTTTAAATATAAATACCCCAGTAATACACAAGCTTAATGTATTCTAGTAAAGTTAGTCTGTAAACTAAGGTCCGTTTTGTTAGGTTGTTACAGCATTTAGACACTTTATAAAATAGAAATGGACTGGGGCCATCTTAAGTGTGGGCATCATGAAGCCAGACTGTATGACTTCCTGGATTTCAGCCTTGCAGATCTCGCACATGCTCAGTGCTGCACAAGCAGTGTAATAGGTTTCAGATCAGGTTTCAGCACCTGTACTGTCCAAGTCACATGATTCTTCGAGACTGGGGAGTGCACAGACTCCTGGAAAGTTACACCCACTACATTCCCAGGAGTCTGTGCGGTGTAGGTTAGGAAGCATTAAGCACCTAGGTGCAGGAAGTGGAAAGATTAACTATTCTGCCTAGCAACAACACTTTGAAGGCATCTAAAAAAAAAAAAAAATGTTCTTAAAAGACTAATGACATTTTTTTAAAACTACTGATGTAATGTTATATTTATGGGTGGAACTCCACTTTAACCTGCATAATGGTCCGGGTCTTAAGTGGTTAAGTCACACACATTTGAATGACTGTCATTGAAAAACACGGGGTGCGACTTGTCATGCGACTTTAGGGTCCAAAGTGTCAAGGTTCATACTGGTACGACACGACTGTTGTATAACTGTCATCCTACTTTGCCCTGTGACATGGGTTCTACATTCGTCCTTCTTCAGTCCCACTTCCATCAGATTTGAATGAACAAGATAAGATTTTGCTCCAACTTTGAGATAGGCCATCTTGTCCTTTGACCAATCAATACAATCCCAGTGTGACATAAATTCCTTTTCCTGCTGCTGAAATCACCGCGTCGGATGTCACAAGTCGGATGGTTAGGGCAAGGATCCGATTTTGATCCGACTTCAATGATATTGAATGGGCTGAAAACAGACTCCCAAAGTCGGAGCGTACGTCGCACCAGCGTGAACCGGGCCTTGGATCCGACTTTGGATCCGACTTTGCCCTGCGACTTGAAGTCAGGCATGCGTCCGACTTCAATGAACAGGGATCCGACTTTGATCACCGACAACACCAGGAACTGTCCGGCATGAATCTTTAGGGGGAACTCCATGTAAAATGTAAAAAAAGGGGTTCCCCCTCCAAGAACATTCGGTCTGGTATGGATTTTAAGGGGAACCCCCACGCCAAAAAAAAAACGACATGGGGGTCCCCCCCAAATTCCATACCGGTTCCTTATCCGAGCACACAGCCCGACAGGTCAGGAAAGGGGGTGGAGACGAGCAAGCGCCCCCCTCCCTTCAGAACTGTACCAGGCCAATGGCCTCAACATGGGGGGGGGTGGGTGCTGTGGGGCAGGGGGGGGGGCCCTGCGCCCCCCATCCCAAAGCACCTTGTCCCAGACCACCTGGCCTTCTTCCCACAACCCTGGCCGTTGGTTGTCGGGGTCTGCAGGCAGGGGGCTTATCGGAATCTGGAAGCAGTGCGGGGGGGCACTGACGACAGTGACATGTCACATTAAAGAAAGTTGAGAAGCGGGGGTAGGGGGTGTTCTGCTGTCGGAAATGACATCCTACATTAAATTGAGAAGCAGCAGGGGGTGCTGACTTCTTACCTCTTCTCCCATGCAGCCAGCGAGTTGAGAAGCGGGGTGAGGGGGCGAAAATGACTTCTCACCAGGCGGGGGCTCTAGTAATTCGGGGGGCCCTTCGCAGCTTTGCAGGGCCCTAAGTAGCTTGCATAGTGAGCCTATAGGGCGGATCGGCCCTGTCTGGATGCGCCCTTTAACAAGGGGGCCCCCAGATCCTGGCACCCGCCCTATGTGAATGAGTATGGGGTACATTGTACCCATACCCATTCACCTGAAAAAATGGGTAAAAAATATCCCCTAGTAAGTTCCATCCCCCCTTCAGTTAGAACATGCAGAAGGAACACAATTGACCCCTTGATCGCCCCCTAGTGTTAACCCCTTCCCTGCCAGTTCTATTTTTACAGTAATCAGTGGCTATTTATAGCACTGATCGCTGTATAGTTGACAATGGTCCCAAAAAGGTGTCAAAAGTGTTCCTTGTGTCCGCCATAATATCGCAGTCCCGATAAAAATCGCAGATCGCTGCCATTACTAGTAAAAAAAAATAATAATAATAAAAATGCAATAAAACTATCCCCTATTTTGTAGACGCTATAACTTTTGCGCAAATTAATTAATAAACGCTTATTGCGATTTTTCTTTTTTTTTACCAAACATATGTAGAAGAATACGTATCGGCCTAAACTGAGGAAAAAATGTGTTTTTATATATATATATATATATATATATATATATATATATATATATATATATATATATATATATATATATTTGGGGGGATATTTATTATAGCAAAAAGTAAAATATTCTTTTTTTTTTTTTTTTTAAGTATTTCTTTCTTGGGATATTTATTATTGCAAAGTAAAAGATGTGTTTTTTTTTTTTTTCAAAATTGTCGCTGTTCTTTTGTTTATAGCGCAAAATATAAAAACCGCAGAGGTGATCAAGTACCACCAAAAGAAAGCTCTATTTGTGGGGGAAAAGGACGTAAAATATGTAGAAGAATACGTATCGGTCTAAACTGAGAATTTTTTTTTTTATATATATATTTTTTGGGGCTATTTATATTGCTTTTTTTCCCAAAATTTTCGCACTTTTTTGTTTATAGCGCAAAAAATAAAAACCACAGTGGTGATCAAATACCACCAAAAGAAAGCTCTATTTGTGGGGGAAAAAAGGACGCACATTTTGTTTGGGTGCAACGTTGCACGACCGCGCAATTGTCAGTTAAATTGACGCAGTGCCGAATTGTAAAAAGTGCTCTGGTCAGGAAGGGGGTAAAATCTTACAGGGCTGAAGCGGTTAAATTCGCAGCGACTTTGGAAAGATGCTAACACTACTTTGATGCGACCTTGAGTGTAAAGTCGGATCTAAGCCGCACTGTAAATCGCGTGACTCTGAAGTTGCGTTAGTGTGAACGGAGCCTTACAGTGTCCCCGGGAAATTAAATTACTTGTAAAACTGTAATACAGTGTGAAGACAGATCCTCCTTAAAAGTTTTTGTTTTGGGGGGCGGAGTTTTCTTCCTGCGCGTTCTACGCAGCCAGAACGATTTCCTGAAAGTGGTGACTTACCAGCTTCTGTATTGGAGCCCACAGGGGACGGGGCCGCCATGCCTGTCATCAGGAAATCCCCCATCGAATTCCCCCTGTGCAACTAATTACAGACATTTCTTATGGCTGAACATGTTATACGGTGGAATAACGGGGCTGTGAACTCTGATTCTAGGGGCTCGTTGTGACTTGCGTTTGGGGGGCAGTAAAAACACATAGTGGAGCAGCGTTTTTTACACCAACCTCCCCCCCATGCTGTGGCTGTGATGCTTTTCTTTGGCCCCCCCCCCCCCCAATGACCGCCAATGAATGTGACCCATTTAACTGAATGGGACTGCGCTGCAGCCACAGTGGTGGGGCATTTATTGGGCAAAACAGGCAGTGAGTAGGCAACATATTGCTCTTAGCATGCAGCTGAGAGCCTGAACCAACTGTACCTGCCCCTTCCCATCCCTGGTGCTCCAGCAAGCACTGGAGGGGCAGAGTGGAGAGCAGTGACCTACATTCACCACTCCCTACTTGGAGCAGAACCACTCCAGGGATCCCGACACATAGTTGGGATCCGCCCAGCTGCCCGATTGACAGCTGACTCTGCCTCTTAGCATGTGGATGAGACCCTGAACCAGCTGTACCTGCCCCTTCCCCTGCCTGGTGCCCCAGCGAGCACTGGAGGGAGAGAGCGGTGACCTACATTCACCACTCCCTACTTGGAGCAGAACCACTGCAGGCTCTGGAAGGATCCTGACACATAGTTTGGACCTGCCCAGCTGCCCGATTGACAGCTGACTTTGCCTCTTAGCATGCGGCTGAGACCTTGAACCAGCTGTACCTGCCCCTTCCCCTGCTTGGTGCCCCACTGAGCACTAGAGGGGGAGACCTACATTCACCACTCCCTACTTGGAGCAGAACCACTTCAGGCTCTGGAAGGATCCCGACACATGGTTGGGATCCACCCAGCTGCCTGATTGACAGCTGACTCCGCCTCTTAGCATGTGTCTGACAGTCTGAACCAGCTGTACCTGCCTCTTCCCATGCCTGGTGCTCCAGCGAGCACTGGAGGGGGAGAGCGGTGACCTACATTCACCTCTCCCTACTTGGAGCAGAACCACTCCAGGCTCTGGAATGGTGCCCGTACTGAGCAACTGACCTCCTCTATTCAGAATGTAGCAGGGTAGTTGCTCAGCAAGGGACCCTGAAGCTAGCACAAATCGCTGGCGTAGTGGTATCTACTTCAATGATTTCCAGCTTCTAGAAGGGTTCCATACCTAGAATTCTTCTTTAACCGCTTGCCGACTGTCCCACGTACATTTACAGCCAGGCTGGTGGCTCCTGTGCCTAGAATCACGTACAGGTACGTGATTCTGCACTTCCAGGTCTGCGGCGCACACGTGCCACCCGCGACCACTGTGATTGGACACAGAGGGAGCCAATCCGCGGGTCCAGCAGACCCAATGTCCTGCCGGAACCCACCGATTGTTTCTGCCAGAAGCAGAACAGCAGTCTGTCTATGTAAACAAGGCAGATCACCATTCTGTTAGTAGGGAAGACAGAGATCCTGTGTTTCTACTAAGCAGGGAAACGGATCTCTGTCTTCCCACAGTTAAAGCACCCCCCCCCCCCCACACACACACACAGTTAGCAAGCACCCCTTAGGCACACAGTTAACCCTTTGATTACCCCTGAAGTTAATCCCTTCCCTGCCAGTGTCATTAGTACAGTGACAGCGCATTTTTTTTTTAGTGTCCAATTTTCAATTTGTCCTGTGTGGAGGATGGTCTGACTGGACGAAGACAGAGATCTGTGGGCCAGATGCACGTAGAATCACGGCGGCGTAACGTATCATAGATACGTTACACCGCCGCAAGTTTTCATCGCAAGTGCCTGATTCACAAAGCACTTGCGAGAAAACTTACGCCGGCGGCCTCCGGCGTAAGCCCGCGTAATTCAAAGGGGCGTGTGCAATTTAAATTAGGCGCGCTCCCGCGGCGGACGTACTGCGCATGCTCCGTTTTGAAATTCCCGCCGTGCTTTGCGCGAAGTGATGTAATTTTTTCGAACGGCGACGTGCGTAGCGTACTTTCGTATTCCCGGACGTCTTACGCAAGAAGAAAAAAATTTGAAATTCGATGCGGGAACGACGGCCATACTTTAACATGGGCTGTGTAAAGTTAGGGCACCTAAAACGACGACTAACTTTGCGACGGGAAACTAGACTAGCAGCGACGTAACGAACGCGAAAAACCGCCGTGGATCGCCGTAACTACTAATTTGCATACCCGACGCTGGTTTACGACGCGAATTCCCCCGGCCGAGGTATTGCATCCTAAGATCCTAAGATAGTTAGGAAGACCCTAAAACAGAGATACGACGGCGCATCTCTTTTGAGAATCTGGCCCTGTGTTCCTTAGTAGGAACACAAGGGTCCGGTTTCAGATACGAGTTACGACGGCATATCTCCGGATACGCCGTCGTAACTCTGAGTGTCTGGCGTCATATCTATGCGCCTGATTCTTAGAATCAGTTCCGCATAGATTTCCCTAAGATCCGACCGGCGTAAGTCTCTTACGCCGTCGTATCTTAGTTGCATATTTACGCTGGCCGCTAGGTGGCGCTTCCGTAGATTTACGCAAGGAATATGCAAATTAGGTAGATATGCCGATTCAGAAACCTACGTCCGCCCGGCGCATTTTTTTACGTCGTTTACGTAAGGCTTTTTCCGACGTAAAGTTACCCCTCCTAAAGCAGGGGGTAAGTCATGTTGGGTATGGACGGCGGAAACGTACGAACAGCGTCGTATTTTACATCGTTTGCGTAAGTCGTTCGCGAATAGGGCTGTACGTAAGTTACGTTCACGTCGAAAGCATTGACAGTTTGCGGCGTAATTTGGAGCATGCAAACTTGGAAGCGGCGCATGCACGGTTCGTAAGAAACGTCAATTACGTGGGGTCACAAGTAATTTAAATAAAACACGCCCACATCATCCACATTTGAATTAGGCGGGCTTACGCCGACACATTTACACTACGCCGCCGTAACTTAGGGCGCAAGTTCTTTCTGAATACGGAACTTGCGCCCTAACTTACGGCGGCGTAGTGTATCTGAGATACGCTACGCCCGCCGATAGATACTATAATGTATCTGAATCCGGGCCAAGATCTCTATCTTCTTCCTTGACAGAACGCCGATCTGACTTGTGTACATAGGCAGATTGCCGTTCGGCCTCTCTGGGGAGCGATTGTGCGGGGGGGGGGGGCTTTCCTGAATGAAAAATGTATTTACTGCTCTAAATTAGTTAATTTAAGATAAAAAAAATCTCCATCCTGCTCTTTTGAATTTTCTCATCACCGCCGTCGAAAATTAACACTCAGGCCTCGTACACACGACCGAACATGTCTGCTGAAACTGGTCTGCGGACCAGTTTCCGCGGACATGTTCGGTCGCGTGTAGGGCCGACCGGACCTGATTCCCGGCCTAGCGGACAGGTTTCCAGCGGACAAATGTTTCTTAGCATGCTAAGAAACATGCCCGCTGGAAGCCTGTCCGTCAGACATGTTCGGTCGCCTGTATGACTCACCGGACATGTCCGCTCGGCCGAAAGCCCTCGCATGCGTGGAAGTGATTCGACGCATGCTCGGAAGCATTGACCTTCCAGGGTCGCGCACGTCACCGCGTCATCGTCGCGGCCACATCACCGCGTATCCTGTCCACGGGAAATTTGGTCTGATGGTGTGTACAGCCATCAGACCAAATGATTCCAGTGAACATGTCCGATGAAAACGGTCCGCAAACCGTTTTCATCGGACAGATCCGGTCGTGTGTATAAGGCCTGACAATTATAAAGTTGGCCCTGAATCTTTGATGTCATTTTGCCCAGAGTTCTCCTTTAATAAGCCGAACCTACCCGCGTCGTGTGGCTCACACATTCTTCTCCACAATATAATTTTGCTACACCGGCTCAGCAACAAAGCCTAGACAGCGGTCGCCAGCACCTTGGGAGATAAACTGCGCAGAGAACAAAATGTTTCCTTGTCTGCGAGCAATTTTTTAATTCTTTCACACATTCTTCAGGTCTTGCAGAGTGCAGTGTACATTGTCAGCCCATTTGCAGCATTGGTAGAATTCGGAGAAATGGGGTAACTGCCGTTCCATCAATGCCTGGCGGCCAAATAGGTGCGGCGGAAGATTAATTGGAGCGAAGACAAATTTGAACTGTCAATGCTGGAGGAGGACAAACAGCCAGGAGGGTTCTAAAGCCTTAATGGTTTTTCACCTTAATACATTCTGTGCATTAAGATGAGAAACCTTCTGTGCTGCCACTCCCCCCCCCCCCAGACCCGCCCCCTTTTTGCTTACCTAAGCTCAACTGATCCAGCAATGTGCACGAGCGCAGCAGCTCCAGCCACCTTCTCTCTCATCATAGTAACGATCAAAGTGATACTAAAGGTTTTTTATTTTTTTTAAATAACAAACATGTTGGCCCAGATACTTGTACAATGGGCGTATCTCTGCGGCGGTGTAACGTATCCGATTTACGTTACGCTGCCGCAATTTACGCTACGCCGCCGCAACTTACGGAGCAAGTGCTGTATTCTCAAAGCACTTGCTCCGTAAGTTGCGGCGGCGTAGCGTAAATCACCCGGTGGAATTAAAATTCGGCGGGTAGGGGGCGTGTATCATTTAAATTAAGCGCGTCACCGCGCCGAACGAACTGCGCATGCGCCGTCCGTAAAATATCCCAGTGTGCATTGCTCCAAATGACGTCGCAAGGACGTCATTGGTTTTGACGTGAACGTAAATGACGTCCAGCCCCATTCACGGACGACTTACGCAAACGATGTAACTTTTTAAAATTTCGACGCGGGAACGATGGCCATACTTAACATTGGCTGCGCCCGCCTCATGTAGCAGGGGCAACTTTACGCCGGGAAAAGCCTAACGTAAATGTCGTAACTTTACTGCGTCGGCCGCGCGTACGTTCGGGAATTTGCGTATCTAGCTAATTTGCATACTCGACGTGGAATTCGACGGAAGCGCCACCTAGCGGTCAAAAAAAAATTTGCAGTTAAGATCCGACGGCGTAAGAGACTTACGCCTGTCGGATCTAATGGATATCTATGCGTAACTGATGCTGATCAGTCGCATAGATACGACGGCTCGGATTAGGACTTACGACGGCGTACATGGCGCTGCGCCGTCGTAAGTCCTCTGATAATCTGGGCCGTTATACTTACCTCCACTGTGCAGTTCGTTTTGCACAGAGTGGCCCCGGTCCACGTCTTCTGGGGTCCCTCTGCGGCTCTCGCGGCTCCTCCCCACATCAGATAACCCCCTAGGAGAAGCGCTCTCCCGGGGGGTTAACTTGCGGGCGCGCTCCCCGTGTCCAGCATTCGGCCTCCATAGCCACCAAATGCAGGATTCGGCCCCGCCCCCCCCCTCGGCGCCTGCGTCATTGGATTTGATTGACAGCAGCGGGAGCCAATGGCTGCGTTGCTATCAGTCTATCCAATGAAGAGCCGAAAACCCTGGGCAAAGATCCAACGCATTCGCCACGTGGGACTTTTCCAGGGATCAGGTAAGTAAAAGGGGGGGGGGGGGGAAGTAATCGTCAGATGTTTTTTCACCTTGAGCCTAGGTTCACACTGCTGCGAATTCAAAATCGCGGTAAAATGCGCGATTTTACCGCGATTTTCGATTTGCGCCGCAATTTAATGTAAATCGCGGCCCGAAATCGCAAAAAGTAGTACAGGAACTACTTTTTGAAATCGCAGATGCGTTGTCGCACTGATTAGGACAGTGCCATTGCCGACAATTGCCGCCGATTTGAGATGCGATTTGACATGTCAAATCGCATCTCAAATCGTTCCAAATCGTACCCAGTGTGAACCAGGGCTAATGCAGTGTTTTCAGCTTCAGTCTTCAAGGCGCACCAACAGGTCATGTTTTCTGGATTTCCCTCATTTGAAACGGCTGTGGTAATTACTAAGGCAGTGAAATCACCTGTGAAAAATAATGGAAAGCCTGAAAACATGACCTGTTGGGGCGCCTTGTGGACTGGAATTAAGAAACACTGCCTTAATACATAGTTATGGAGATGAGGAGGAGTTATGTGAATGAGGAGGGGTTTCTGAAGATGAGGAGTGTGGGTGTTATTTGTAATACATCAAGAAATGAAGTGGTCAGGGCTATGGACAGGCCTGGACTGGGACAAAAAATTGGCCCAGGCATTTTAGACTAAGCAGTTGGGGGGGGGGGCGCCGTGGCGGCGGCGGCGGGATGAGATGTGGGGTTCCAGCACCTTGTACCTCTGGACCCCTTTACATTACACAGCACCCTGCACCTCTGGACCCCTTTACATTACACAACACCCTGCATCACTGGACCCCTTTACATTACACAGCACCCTGCACCTCTGGACCCCTTTACATTACACAGCACCCTGCACCTCTGGACCCCTTTACATTACACAGCACCCTGCATCACTGGCTCCCTTTACATTACACAGCACCTTACACCTCTGGACCCCTTTACATTACATAGCACGGCACCTCTGGACCCCTTTACATTACACAGCACCCTGCACCTCTGGACCCCTTTACATTACACAACACCCTGCATCACTGGCTCCCTTTACATTACACAGCACCTTACACCTCTGGACCCCTTTACATTACATAGCACGGCACCTCTGGACCCCTTTACATTACACAGCACCCTGCACCTCTGGACCCCTTTACATTACACAACACCCTGCATCACTGGCTCCCTTTACATTACACAGCACCTTACACCTCTGGACCCCTTTACATTACACAGCACCCTGCACCTCTGGACCCCTTTACATTACACAACACCCTGCATCACTGGCTCCCTTTACATTACACAGCACCCTACACCTCTGGACCCCTTTACATTACATAGCACGGCACCTCTGGACCCCTTTACATTACACAGCCCCCCACAGTTTGTTACACAGACACCCCCCTGCATGTTACACTGGGGGGAGACGTGACATGCCGCCCGCGGGCCGGCGTTGGCCATCACGGCCCACCGGGCATATGCCCGTTGTGCCCTATGGCCAGTCCGGGCCTGGCTATGGGGGAACCCGAACCGAGCTGCAGCTCCCCGTGTCCATTCAGACACAGAGCTGCAGTTCGGCCCTGTCCTCCCTCTCTCCTGATTGGCTAAGAGACTTTGATTTACAGCAACGGGAGCGGCCGATAGACACTCGTGGACATCGCTGGATAGAAATGGGGCTCCGGTAAGTATTAGTGGGGGGCTGAGGGAGGCCGCTACACACAGAAGGCTTTTTATCTTGTTGCAAAGAATTCAATAAGATAAAAAAAAATCTTCTGCCTTTAGAACCAGGTTCAAGCTGAATTTTACCCATAAAAACTTGATAAAAAATAGAGAGTGCACAGCGAACATTTGTCCGATGGAGCATACAGACGGTCGGATTGTCGAAAAGTCCGATCGTGTGTATGTATGTATCGTGTGTATGGGCTACACTGCATATACAGACTGGCCCGGATTCTCGTACGAGTTACGCCGGCGTATCTCCAGATACGCCGTCGTAACTCTGAGTCCGAGCCGTCATATCTTGGCGCCTGATTCACAGAATCAGATACGCCAAAATTTCACTAAGATACGACCAGCGTAAGTCTCTTACGCCGTCGTATCTTAACTGCATATTTACGCTGGCCGCTAGGGGCGTGTACGCTGATTTACGCCTAGAAATATGTAAATCAGCTAGATACGCCAATTCACGAACGTACACCCCGGCCGACGCAGTACAGATACGCCGTTTACGTTAGGCTTTTCCCGGCGTATATGAGGCGTAGATGAGGCGTACCAATGTTAAGTATGGCCGTCGGAACAGCGTAAAATTTTTCACGTTTTACGTCGTTTGCGCAAGTCGTTCACGAATAGGGCTGGGCGTCATTTACGTTCACGTCGAAAGCATTGGCTTCTTGCGGGTTAATTTGGAGCATGCGCACTGGCATACTTTCACGGACGGCGCATGCGCCGTTTGTAAAAAGCATCATTTACGTGGGGTCACATAAAATTTACATAACACACGCCCACATCTTCCACATTTGAATTAGGCGTGCTTACGCCGCCGCAACTTTCGTTTGAGAATACGGCACTTGCCTGTCAAAGTTGGGGAGGCGTAACGTAAATAGGATACGTTACGCCGGCACAAAGATGCGCGCTACTACGTGAATCCGGGCCACTGATTTTACTGTTGTGGGTTTAGTAACACTTTAAAATCCTGGGGCCAGATTCAGATAGGTCAGCGGATCGTTAGATCCGCGTAACCTATCTGATTTAGGTTACGCCGCCGCAGTTTTTGAGGAAAGTGCTTTATTCAGAAAGCACTTGCCTCTAAAGTTGCGGAGGCGTATCGTAAATCCCCCGGCGGAATTCAAATTCAGCGGCTAGGGGGTGTATAACATTTAAATCAGGCGCGTCCCCCGCGCCGAACGAACTGCGCATGCGCCGTCCGTAAAATTTCCCAGCGTGCATTGCTCTAAATGACGTCGCTAGGACGTCATTGGTTTCGACATGAACGTAAATTACGTCCATCCGTATTCGCGAACGACTTACGCAAACGATGTAAAAAATTCAAAACTCGGCGCGGGAACGACGGCCATACTTAACATAGGATACCCCTCACATAGCAGGGGTAACTATACGCCGGAAAAAGCCGAACGCAAGCGACGTAAAAAAAATGCGCCGGGCGGTCGTTCGTTTCTGAACCGACGCAAATCCTCATTTGCATATTCGTCGCGTAAAAAAAACGAAAAGCCACCTAGCGGCCGGCCTGGAATTGCAGCCTAAGATCCGACGGTGTAAGTCACTTACACCTGTCGGATCTTAGGGAGATCTATGCGCCTGATTCTATGAATCAGGCGCATACAGGGCCGGATTAACAATGGGGCTGATGGAGCTGCAGCTCCAGGCCCCTTTCTCAAGATAGGCCCATTTGCCCAAAAAAAAAAAAAAAAAAAAAAATTTTTTTTTTTTTTTTAAGATTTTTTTTTTCTAAGATCGAATTTGGGGGGTTGTAGCTCGATGACCAGAAGTCACAGAAATCCCACATTTGGGGGTAGGCATGGGAAGAGCTACCCCACAACTGGTTAGAATATGGGACGGCTATCATTTATGGTTCCGGAGATACGGGCCTGCTTGCACAGCCTGTCAGAAGCCACATTCAGAGCGGCCAATATAAATACAAGCTGACACACTGCAGCAGACTGATAGGATCACAGGGCTTATAATAATTATTTGTATATTACTCATGGTAATTAACCCCTTGCCACCCAGGACAATTCTGACACTTCTCTACTACATGTAAAAATCATCATTTGTTTTTTGCTAGAAAATTACTCTATGGTGGTCTTTGCACTTTTTATGTTGCAGGGTACAGAGCTGCACGATTCTGGCTAAAATGAGAATTGCAATTTTTTTGCTTAGAAGATAGATCACGATTCTCTCACGATTGTTACGGCGTAACATCCTCTTTCACATAAAAACAAAAAAAAAATGGGCTAACTTCACTGTTTTGTTTTTATGGTTTTTATTATTCATTGAAGTGGGAAAATGCAGTGTGACATAAAATATTGCAGCAATAGCCATTGTATTCCCTAGAGTCTCTGCTAAAATATATATAATGTTTGGCAGTTCCAAGTAATTTTCTAGCAAATAATATTGCTTCCTAACTTAAGAAACAAGTGTTGGACTTTAAGTGGTTAAATTTAGTTACAATGTTAGTTAGTTACAATGTTTCATTTTGTTTACAAACTTCGCAGACTGCCCAGATTTGATCTTTACACACAGAAGTGTATCCCTTTGATCTAAGAAGGAAGTGTCAGTTACAATGTTTCCTGTTAAAAACTTGGCAGACTGCCCAGATATTTTCTTTTGACAGCTGAAAGTCTCTCCACTTGTTATATGAAAGAATCAGCAAACTCTGCATTGAAGATCGTCAGGGGGGTTGAATCGAGATCACGATTTTTTTAACGATTAATTGTGCAGCTCTAGCACGGTATTTGCGCAGCAATTTTTCAAACATGTTTTTTTTGGAAAAAAACTGTTTCATTCATTAAAAAAACAGTTAGTTAGTTAAGTTAGCACAATTTTTTTTGGTATCCTAAGCGATGCTTTACATTTTTTTAGGTTACATGTTTAGAGTTACAGAGGAGGTCTAGTACTAGAATTATTGTTCTCGCTCTAACGATCGTGGCGTATGTAACCTGTGTGTATCTGGCTCTGATACTACCAGTGCCTACCCAGCCACTGACTAGTATCTCTCCCCAGCCTGTCCCCACACACCCTCTCACCTGCTGACCTGTGGATGGGGGAATCACTGCAGTGTTATTGTGTTCTGCCAGTGCGTACAATGATCAGTGTTGCTAACTTTAGCTGGCAGCACTGATTGTCTTAAGAAAAAAAAAACAGGCTGGTTGTACTCAAGTTGATTAATAGATTGACTTGTGTAAAACCAGCTAGCCCATACATAGATTGACTATGGCTGGTCTCTGCATAATTGGCGTAATTTCAATCCATGTATGACCCGCTTAACCACTACTCAGTCCCTAAATATCCTTCCACTCCTGTACATAGTGCTCACTGTCATACTCTCCACACTCCTCTCCTGTACATAGTGCCCACTGTCATACTCTCCACACTTCTCTCCTATACATAGTACCCACTGTCATACCCTACACCATCTTCTCCTGTACATAGTGCCCACTGTCATACCCTCCACACTCCTCTCCTATACATAGCGCCCACTGTCATACCCTTCACACTCCTCTCCTGTACATAGTGCCTGCTGTCATACACTTCTCTCCTGTACTTAGTGCCCACTGTCGCACCCTCCACACTCCTCTCCTGTACATACTGCTCACTGTCATACCCTCCACACTCCTCTCCTATACATAGTGCCCACTGTCATACCCTCCACACTCCTCTCCTATACATAGTGTTCACGGTCATACCCTCCACACTCCTCTCCTATACATAGAGCCCACTATCATACCGTCTACATTCCTCTCCTGTACATACTGCCCACTGTCATACCCTCCACACTCCTCTCCTGTACATACTGCCCCATCATACCCTCCACACTTCTCTCTGGTACGTACTACCCACTGTCATACCCCCTCACTCTTCCTGTACATACTGCCCATTGTCATACCCTTCACACTCCTCCTGTACATAGTGCTTTTTTCCGTACCCTTTGTACTCCTCTCCTGTACATAGTGCCCACTGTTAGACCCTCCACATTCCTCTCCCTCACCTGCACATACTTCCCACTTATATACCGTCCATACTCCTCCCCTATGTCGCTTACCCACAAAAACAGTTCTTTAAAATTATACTGAATATCCTCAATGTTACCAGCTCTAGAATGGAGACACTTTTGTTAGTTCAACTAAAGGAAATCTCAGTTCTCATATTTGTTCTGCCCCATTATTAGTACTCATTTAATTTTGTGATTACTACTATGATGTATAGAGGAACATCGGAGATCTCAGCTACTCTAAATATAGCACTTATATAAAAAAGTGGCCCTGAAAATATTTTTTAAATGTTGGCAACTGTGCACTTAGGCACTGCCCAAGGGCCACCGTCCACCGGGTCAGTAGGGGGTCCCATGAGAGGCTCCTGGGATCCTGTGATAATAAAGCGGTAGTAAACTTTCCTGACATTACTACTTTTTAGAGGCCCTGGGTTAGGTTATGCCACAACGTACAAGTATGCACAGCATATTAGCACATTAGTGTACACTTCAGACTGAGCCCTCCAGTGCTGCGATGAATCAGGCGGGGCCTGGACACTTCCATCTTCACCCGGTCTTCCTTCCTGGTTCTGTGCCTTTGGTCACTTGCCTTGGCTGGGCTGCGTTCATGTCATTCCCACGCATTTATTTATTATTTATTACACCCCATTCACACCTCCGTGACAAAACGCCCGACGCCGGCCGCTCGAGGGGAGAATTCCCATTGCTGTCTATGAGATGGTTCACATCTCATAGACGCCGTACACCTGCGGCATAAAAAAAAGTCCCGGACCCTTTTTTTCAGGCGGCATTGGCGTTCGGCCATACAAAGCAATAGGAAGGATTTGTAAAAAAAAAGTTACACTATTCGCGGCAAAATACGCTGCGTACGCGGCGTTACTTGTCGCGGAGGTGTGAATGCAGCCTAAAAGGCCCCACCAAAATCCTCAGCACCAGGCACATGATGTTCTTAATCTGGCCCTGGGCGCATAGATACGACCGTCGCAACTCAGAGATACGCCATCGTACAGTATAAATAGTCTCTCCTGGTCCCTTGTGCCAGTATGTTGGCAGTGCCGCCCTCTACCCTGATGCTGCCCATTTGCAGTCTCCTTCTGCCTCTGCTCATTGCAGCTTGGAGTAAGAAGGGTTAAGTCTTTTTTTTTATATATACACAAATCTGAGTTCAGCGGGGTTACAGAAGCTGAATTCGTTCTCTAAGCGCCGCTCACTTGTGTCTGCACCATAGCAACATCCTTCCTGCCGCGGTTTGTACAGAACGAGGAGTACTCGCAATCCGGCCTTAGGAGGAAAAATATGTTTACTACAAGAGAGAGACGGCGTAATGTTCTTTCTCATTATATCACAGTCACCGGGTTTAAAGAGACACAATCCCGGCCGCACGCTCATTAAAAAAACACGCACACCGCGCACAACACTTGTTCCATAAGACAAAACGCTCCCGCAGCTGTACTCGGCGACCTGCGGCCTCCACATGAACGCCACTGAGTTCCCCACCCTTCACTCAGGGCCGCCATCAGGGGGGTACAGGCAGTACACCTGTAAGGGGCCCGGAGTTCACCAGGGGCCGGATGGCAACCCCCCTTTTTTTTATTTATTTATATAAAAAAAAAATTATACATATTGTTAATTTTGGGGTTTTTATTAAAGGGCCCAGAGGTCCCCAGGAACTCCGGAGGTCCCCAGGGCCCCGGATGGCAACCCCTCTTTTTTTTTTTTTATAAAAAAGAAAATAAAAATTATATATTTTGTAATTTCTTTTTTTTATTTCTTTTTTTCCTTTATTAAAGGGCCCAGAGGTCCCCAGTGCCCCGGATGGCAACCCCTCTTTTTTTTTTTATAAAAAAAAAAAAAGAAAAGAAAAATGATATATTTTTTAATTTCTTTTTTTTCTTTCTTTTTTTTATTAAAGGGCCATGGATGGCAACCCCCCCTTTTTAACCACTTGAGACCCGCGCTGTAGACGAAAGACGTCCACGGCGCGGCTCTTAACTGCCGGGTGGACGTCCCTGGACGTCCTTTCATTTGCATTCCCCGCGCACGCCGCTGCGGGGAAAAACTGTGCCCGGCGCATCGCTGAGATGCCGAGGCGCGTGTCTGGCTGGCCGCGATGTCCGCCAGTTGCCCGCGATCGGCAGTGACAGAGCAGGGACGTGGAGCTCTGAGTGTAAACACACAGATCCACGTCCTGTCAGGGAGAGAGGAGACCGATCTGTGTCCCTTGTACATAGGGACACAGCATCGGTCACCTCCCCCAGTCAGTCCCCTCCCCCCACAGTAAGAATCACTCCCAGGGAATACATTTAACCCCTTCCTCGCCCCCTAGTGTTAACCCCTTCCCTGCCAGTCACATTTATACAGTAATCAGTGCATTACTATAGCACTGTTCGCTGTGTAAATGTGAATGGTTCCAAAATTGTGTCAAAAGTGTCCGCCGCAATATCGCAGGCCTGACAAAAATCGCAGATCGCCGCCATTACTAGTAAAAAATAAAAAATAAATCATAAATTTATCCCCTATTTTCTAGGCGCTATAACTTTTGCGAAAACCGATCAATAAACGCTTATTGCAATTTTTTTTTACCAAAAAAATGTAGAAGAATACGTATCGGCCTGAACTGAGGAAAAAAATTAATTTTTTTTTTTTAAAAAAATGGCAAATATCATTATAACAAAAAGTAAAAAATATTGGCCCAGATTCAGGTAGAGCCGCGCAATATTTGCGTGGGCAAAGGGCAACGATTTTTGCTCTGCGACCACGCAAATATTTCGATTTGCCCGCGATTCACGTAAATTGCGCGGGCGCTATGCTAATTTGCCCTGCGTAAGGCCGCCT
The DNA here is from genome assembly GCF_905171775.1 of Rana temporaria. Classification (NCBI taxonomy): domain Eukaryota; kingdom Metazoa; phylum Chordata; class Amphibia; order Anura; family Ranidae; genus Rana; species Rana temporaria. The sequence goes on from NC_053495.1 coordinate 197,114,821, forward strand.
AATGTAAATGATCCCGCCGGGGGCGGGAATCATTTAAATTAGGCGAGCGCCGAGCGAACAGCGCATGCTCCGTCGGGAAACTTTCCCGACGTGCATTGCGGCAAATGACGTCGCAAGGACGTCATTTGCTTCTAAGTGAACGTGAATGGCGTCCAGCGCCATTCACGAATCACTTACGTAAACGACGTGAAATTCAAATTTCACGAGCCGGAAGGGTGGCTATACTTTAGCATTGGCTGCGCCTACTATGAGTAGGAGCAGCCTTATGCTAAAGTCGCCGTACGGAAACTCCGTACCTTGCGTGCGCAGGGCCCGCGCAACTTTTGTGAATCGGTGTTAGTATGCAATTTGCATACTATACACAGATCACAATGGCCGCGCCCCCTAGCGGCCAACGCAAGAATGAAGCCTAAGATATGAAGGCATAAGGAGGCTTATGCCTGTCATATCCTAGGCTGCAGTCCGCGTAGCGATGTTCCTGAATCAGGGGCATTCGCTACGCGGGAGCAAAACAGCTATTGCGCCGCGCAACCTATGGTTGCGCGGGCGCAATAGCTTCTTGAATCTGGGCCATTGTGTTTTCTTCAAAATGTTCTGTCTTTTTCGTTTATAGCGCAAAAAATAAAAACCACAGAGATGATCAAATACCACCAAAATAAAGCTCTACTTGTGGGGGGGGAAAATGATTAAAAAATAATTTGGGTACAGCGTTGTATGACTGCGCAATTGTCATTCAAAATGGGTCAGTGCTGAAAGCTGAAAATTGGTCTGGGCAGGAAGGGGGTTTAAGTGCCCAGTAATGAAGTGGTTAAATATATTTTATTTTTGGCAACCCACCCTTTTTTTTATAACATTTTTAGTTTTTTTAAATATTTTTTGTTTTTATTAAAGGGCCCAGAGGTCCCCAGGGGCCTGGAGGTCCTCAGGGCCCCGGATGGCAACCGCCCCCCCCCCCCCCAACAAAATTTTTTATAGCGTTTACAAAATAGGGGATAGTTTTTTTTTCATGACTGCGACATTATGGCGGACACATCGGACAATTTTGACACATTTTTGGGACCATTGTCATTTTCACAGCAAAAAAATGCATTAAAAACGCATTGTTTACTGTAAAAATTAAATTGCAGTTTGGGAGTTAACCACTAGGGGGCGCTGAAGGGGTTAAGTGTGACCTCATTTGTGTTTCTAACTGTAGGGGGCGGGGCTGGACGTGTGACGTCATTGATCGTGTTTCCCTATATCAGGGAACAGACGATCAATGACAGCGCCACAGTGAAGAACGGGGAAGGTGTGTTTACACTCACCTCTCCCCGTTCTTCAGCTCCAGGGACCGATCCAGCGGCGATCGGGTCCCACGGCCGCGATCACGGAACTTCGGAACGGGTCGCGGGAGCGCGCCCGCGACCCACGGCTGGGCACTTAAAGAGGACGTACAGGTACGTGCTTGTGCCCAGCCGTGCCATTCTGCCGACATATATCTGTGGAAGGCAGTCCTTAAGTGGTTAATGTCAATAAAAACGATGGTGTGTGTGGGCTCCAGAGCATTTTTCACAATCTAAAAAATGGCCATTAAAAATTTCGAACATGCTCTATTTTTTCACAAGGTTTTTAACGTTGTCGTTTTTAAGATTGTAAAAAATGGTCGTGTGTGGGCTTTAACGAAGTGAAAAAAACGCGCATGCTCAGAAGCAAGTCATGAGTTGGGAGCGCTTGTTCTGGTAAAACTACCGTTCGTAATGGAGTAAGCACATTCATCACGCTGTAACAGACAGAAAAGCGCAAATCGTCTTTTACCAACACAAAATCAGCTAAAGCAGCCCCAAGGGTGGCGTCATTCATGGAACTTCCCCTTTATAGTGCCGTTGTACATGTTGTACGTCACCGCGCTTTGCTAGAGAATTTTTTTTCACGATCGTGTGTAGGCAAGGCCGTTTTAATGATCGGGTTGAAAAAATCTTTGTTTTTTCGAGACCATTAAACATTTCATTTTTTACAACCCGAAAAACGGTCGTGTGCATTTGACTTTTGGCTGAGAGCAGAGAGGAAATTCTTTGTGCAGAGAGAAAAAGTGCAGAGAGAAAGTGCAGAGTGTCTCTCAAAGTGCAGAGAGAAAATGCTTTTCATGCCAAAGATCAAGATCGCAATGGGAAAAAGATTGCGATAACGATTCTTGGCGATTAATCGTGCAGCTCTACTGTATATCTATTTTTAGGAAAACTAAGAATTCTTTTAGTGATACTGTTATTTCATTGTATGTGTTTTACTTTGTATGCAAACCTGTGGCCAAAAAGACATAACAAAAGTAAAAGAAAAAAATAAATAGTTTTTCTGTTTTGACCCGTGGTAAAACAACTGGAGTCATTGTAGATAAAAAGTATACATTTTATTCTATAATTTGTTCTGTTTGTAATGATACAAAAGTGACAAGTCTTATAGAAAGCACAAGGAAATGAAGGCTTATGTTTAAAGCCGAGCTCCACCAAGAAAAAAAAATATAAAAAATGCTGTAAAAAAATAATATATATATATTTAATTTTTTTGTTATACATACCTGAAGTGCCTGTTGCTAGGCAGATCGTCCTAATCTGCCACTTCCTGATCCGCGGCCCTTCTTTCTTCTCCTCCTCGGTTGCCTCCTGTGGAATGGGGGAGCGGTGTCTCAGGACACATCACCCATTCACGTCGCGCCGCGCGGCTCGCGCATGCGCAGTAGGAAATCGGGGCGGTGAAGCCGCAAGGCTTCACTTCCTGATTCCCTCACTGAGGATGGCGGCGGGGGCCACCAAGACCCGAGCGTTTGCTCTGCTTCGGCTGTCGTCATCGCGGGCACCCTGGACAGGTAAGTGCCATTATTAAAAGTCAGCAGCTACAATGTTAGTAGCTGCTGACTTTTTTTTCTTTTAAACCGGACCTCCGCTTTAATTATTATTATGACGCTAAAAATAAATGAACCAACAAATGGAAAGAAAAAAAAGTTGAAATATGAATGGTTAAAAAAAAAAAAAAAGATTTTATTTTATTTTTTATTGTCTTCAATTAAATCTTTTGACTGGCTGCACACTAGGGGGTAGATTCACGTACCTTTAGGCGGGCGTAGCGTATCTCCTATACGCTACGACGCCGTAACTTTGAGAGGCGAGTTGGGTATTTTCAAAGATGTTACCGCCGAAGTTACGGCGGCGTAACGTATTAGGGCCGGCGTAAGCCCGCCTAATTCAAATGTTGAAGCTGTAGGCGTGTTTTATGCATATTAACTGTGACCCCACGTAAATGACGTTTCGATCGAACTGTGCATGCGCCGTCCGTGGACGTAACCCAGTGCGCATGCTCCAAATGACGTAGGCAAATCGTCAATGCTTTCGACGTGAATGTAAATTACGGCCAGCCCCATTCACGAACGAGTTACGCAAACGACGTAAAATTTGACGCGGTTCTGACATCCATACTTAACATTGGCTGCGCCATCTTTTAAGTGGTTTATCTTTACGCCTGAAAACCCCTTACGTAAACGGCGTATCTTTACTGCGATGGCCGGGCGTACATTCGTGAATAGGCGTATCTAGCTGATTTACATATTCTAGTCGTAAATCAGCATACACGCCCCTAGCGGCCAGCGTAAATATGCAGTTAAGATACGACGGCGTAGGAGACTTACGCCGGTCGTATCTTAGCAACATTTAAGCGTATCTCAGTTTGAGCAGACGCTTAAAGTTGCGACGGCGCGGATTCGGACTTACGACGGCGTATCTACAGATACGCCCGTCGTAAGTCTTTCTGAATCTACCCCATGATTTTTTTTTTAAGCTCCTAGAAGCTATTACCATATTTTTTTATTTATTTTTTAACATACATTTTTTTATTTCGTTATCAGAACATAAAATAACAAATAAAGACATTACAAATTACTATTAACAGGATTCAAACCATTTTTATTATTTTTTGCTCCTAGAAGCAAATAGTTTTATCATGTGTCCATGCACACTACTTTAGACTAGGCTGCATTCTTACCTGAGCATATCGTTTTCAGGCGATCTCTGTCATGTCACTAGGCAGAATGAGGAAATGCCTTGTTTACATAGGCAGTTCCCCGTTCTGCATCTCCTCGTCTTGATCGCGGGCCGCCGGCTGACATCGAGTCTGCAGGACCTGAGGGCACACTCCCGTGGTACAGGTACGTCAGTTTGTGCAGGACAGCCATTCTGCCAACGTATATCGGCTTGAGCTGGCTGGCAAGTGGTTAACGATTCTAAACGCTACTAATAGCATTTTTTTTTGCATTTTTTTTAGCTTTTTTTTTTTTTAAGGAACTACAAAAAGGCTAATTAGTGCTCCTAAACGCTCCTAAAACACTACTGTATCGCTACTATAAAAAGCTATTAGCAGCATTTTTTATCCAGCATTTTTTCTAGCTTTTTTTTTTTTTAAGCTTAAAAAAAAAACGTTAGAGTGCATGGAGCCTAAAAGCATACACAAAACTAAAACCAAATGTGTCTTTTTAAACAAATTGAATCAGTTTTCTGGAGCTTTTTTTGTAGCTGGAATCGGGTAGATTGGCACATTTTTTTTTAAGAGTTTTTTTTGTCCTATACAACTAAATAGTAACGCTTCATTCAAGCGTTTTTGAGTGTTTTAGTACGTTTTGACATGTGTTTTCCTGCTCAAATGCAGTAATTAAATAAATAAAAAAAATACATGAATGATAATAATCATAACTAAATAAATAAAATATATAACAATAAATAAATAAAATATCCCTAACCCCTATCCCTAACCTAACAAAATAAATAAATAAATAACCCCTAGCCCTAACCTTTAACCCAAAATTAACCCCTAATACTAACTCCTAATCCTAATATAAACATTTAACCCTAATACTAACTCCTAATCCTAATATAAACATTTAACCCTAATACTAACTCCTAACCCTAATACTAACTCCTAACCCTAATATAATCCCCTAACTAACCCTAACCTTAATATAACCCCCTAACCCTAATATTACCCCCAATACTAACTCCTAACCCCAATATAAACCCCTAACCCTAATATTAACCCCTAATACTAACTCCAAACCCTAATATTAACCTCTAACCCTAATATAAACCCCTAACCCTAATACTAACTCCTAACCCTAATACTAACACCTAAACCTAATATTAACCCCTAATACTAACCCATAACCCTAATACAAACCCCTTACCCTCATATTAACCCCCAATACTAACTCCTAACCTTAATATAAACCCCTAACCCTAATATTAACTCCTAACCCTAATACTAACGCCTAACCCTAATATTAACCCCTAACATTAACCCCTAACCCCAATACTAACTCCTAACCCTAATATTAACCTCTAACCCTAATACTAACTCCTTACCTTAAAACTAACCCCTGACCCTAATATAAACCTCTAACCCTAATACACACCCATAACCCTAATATTAACCCCTAACCCTAATACTAACTCCTAACCCTAAAACTAACCCCTGACCCTAATATTAACCCATAACCCTAATACTAACCACTAACTCTAATACAAACCCATAACCCTAATACTAACTCTTAACCCTAATACACACCCCTAACACTAATATTAACCCCTAACCCTAAAACTAACCCCTAACCCTAAAACTAACCCCTAACCCTAATATTAACCCCTAACCCTAATATAAACCCATAACCCTAATATTAACTCCTAACCCTAATATAAACCCCTAACACTAACCCTAAAACTAACCCCTGACCCTAATATAAACCTCTAACTCTAATACACACCCATAACCCTAATATTAACCCCTAACACTAACTCCTAACCCTAAAACTAACCCCTGACCCTAATATTAACCCATAACCCTAATACTAACCACTAACTCTAATACAAACCCATAACCCTAATACTAACTCCTAACCCTAATACACACCCCTAACACTAATATTAACCCCTAACCCTAAAACTAACCCCTAACCCTAAAACTAACCCCTAACCCTAATATTAACCCCTAACCCTAATACTAACTCCTAACCCTAATACTAACCCCTGACCCTAATATAAACCCATAACCCTAATACTAACTCATAACCCTAATATAAACCCCTAACACTAACCCTAAAACTAACCCCTGATCCTAATATAAACCACTAACCCTAATACTAGCTCCTAACCCTAGAACTAACCCCTGACCCTAATATAAACCCCTAACACTAATATTAACCTATAACCCTAATACTAACTCCTAACCCTAATATTAACCCCTAATACTAACTCCTAACCCTAATAGTAACTCCTAACCCTAATACAAACCCCAAACCCTAACATTAATCCCTAACCCTAATAAAAAAACCCTAACCATATCAACCATTAACCCTAATACAAACCCCAAACCCTAAAATAAACCCCTAATCCTAATCTCTAACCCTAATAATAACTACTAACCCCAATATAAACCCCTAACCCTTAACCTCTAACCTAACACAATAAATAAACAATGAGTAAATAAATAATAATAAATAAATTAACCCATAACCTTTAGCCCCCTAACCCTTAACTCCAATTACAAAAAATATATAAAAGCGGATGAAAAAGCTGAAGGACATGCCATTAAATGATGAATCAGATGGTATTTTTCTATTTCTATTGGCTAATTAAAAAATGGCAAAACTCAAAACCTCTGTGCAAAAACGAGCCACGCATGCAAACGCTCTAAAAAAACGCCCAAAAATGCGTCGACGCTCGGGTGTGACTGCAGCCCTGGTGTGTATTACATATAATAAGAGTATACTTTGTTACTGGAAATATGGATTTGATTCGCTGTTGAGCAACTTTTGCAATAAAAAAGTTGCAATTGCCACCAGTTTATTCTTCAGAAAATCACGTATTCTGTTTTGGGGGTTTAAGTAATCTTCAGGCCCAAAATCGGGATTTTACCGTCAGGGCAAATAATAAAAGTAAAAAAGAATAAATCTCTGGCAGAGAAAAATTGTGACCACCGATTTCCTGTTGTCTCCATTTCTGATAAAACAACTTTCTATAAGAAGATAATTATTGATGACGATATTGATTATCTCCTTGCGGTATCTGTATGGCCGGTATCCTGGTTGGAATACGGGAGACGTGTGGCCGGGTTATGCCGGTCTGTCTCTATAGATTCTGATCGCACTGTCGGTACTCCGGGGCTGGGAATCGTACAGAACACACTCAGCGCCGCAACTCTCCGTTCCACCTTAAGAGGCGGCTTCCCGGAAGAGATCCGCGCATGCACAGAGCTGCGGGGGGGCGGAGCTCTCTGTCACTCAAGTAACGGGAAAAGGCTGCCGCGGGAATGCGCGACTCGGAAGGGGGCGGAACCTGACGGGAGCGCGCACCAGGCAGACAAGTTGTTGAGAGTGAGGAGAGAGAGGAACCGGGTCTGACGGACCGAGGAGGAGGTAAGAGACCACCGGGGAAGAAGGGTATTGAAGAAGAGGGGCCGGGAAGGAAGGGGGTACGGGAAGGAGTTCTATCACAGTGAGGGGGTAATGGGGGGGGTAAATTATGACGAGAGAGGATATGGGAGGAGGGGGGTACACCAGAGAGAGAGAGAAGATATGGGGGGAGGGGGTACTCCAAAGAGAGAATATAGAGGAGAATGGTACACCAGAGAGAGAGAGGATATGGGGGAGTGGGTACATGAGAGGGGATATGGGGAGGGGGTACACCAAAGAGAGAGGATATGGGGGAGGGGGTACACCAAAGAGAGAGGATATGGGGGAGGGGGGTACACAAGAGGGGATATGGGGGAGAAGGGTACACCAGAGAGAAGATATGGGGGAGGGGGTACACCAGAGAGGGAGAGACAGGATATGGGGGGTGCACCAGAGAGAGAGAGAGGATATGGGGGGGTATGAGAGAGGGGATATAGGGAGGGGGTACATGAGAGAGAGAGAGAGAGAGAGAGGATATGGGAGGAGGGGGGTACACCAGAGAGAGAGGATATGGGGGAGTGGGTACATGGGAGGGGATATGGGGGTACACCAGAGAGAGGATATGGGGGAGGGGGGTACACAAGAGAGAAGATATGGGGGGAGGGGGTACTCCAAAGAGAGAATATAGAGGAGAATGGTACACAAGAGAGGGAGGATATCGAGGAGGGGTACACGAGAGAGAGAGAGAGAGAGAGAGAGAGAGAGAATGGATATATAGGGGAGGGGGTACACCAAAGAGAGAGGATATGGGGGAGGGGGTACACCAAAGAGAGAGGATATGGGGGAGGGGGGTACACAAGAGAGAAGATATGGGGGGGAGGGGGTACTCCAAAGAGAGAATATAGAGGAGAATGGTACACAAGAGAGGGAGGATATCGAGGAGGGGTACACGAGAGAGAGAGAGAGAGAGAGAGAGAGAGAGAGAGAGAGAATGGATATATAGGGGAGGGGGTACACCAAAGAGAGAGGATATGGGGGAGGGGGTACACCAAAGAGAGAGGATATGGGGGAGGGGGGTACACCAGAGAGAGGATATGGGGGAGGGGGGTACACCAGAGAGAGGATATGGGGGAGGGGGGTACACCAGAGAGAGGATATGGGGGAGGGGGGTACACCAGAGAGAGGATATGGGGGAGGGGGGGTACACCAGAGAGAGGATATGGGGGAGGGGGGTACACAAGAGGAGATATGGGGGGGGGGGGTACACCAGAGAGGGAGAGACAGGATATGGGGGGTACACCAGAGAGAGA